>NC_025996.2:34852154-34879752 GCF_000442705.2 Elaeis guineensis
TAGAGCTATCTTTTATAGTTGCCCTAGACTTCTAAGCAGTGACATAGGGTTGCTCATTTTTTGAGTAAGAAAAATATGTTCCATTCATTCATGTTAGCAACATGTTCATTTTAAGGTATCTCTGAAGTTTTCTATAACAAAACTAGTTCCATTTTATCATTGAATTGATTGCTCTTGAATTCTCTATCTTTCCAGTTCCGAGCACTATCTGATCAGTTCTACCGTACTACCGAGCATCACAAGTTTGTGAGACAACAAGTTGTCAATCAGGTAAGCCCACTTCCTACTGATTTAATTTTATCCTTTTGTAGTTTTCTTCTCATTGTTTCATTGTCATGATGATTCCTGTTCTTGGTTTTAATGCTTCATATCATGCGCTAATGAATTTTTCCTTTTTTATTGATCCTCAGCTTAAGTCTCATCCTGAGATCTATGATGGATATGTTCCAATGGCCTATGATGAGTATCTGAAAAAGATGTCCAAGTATGGTTTCCTTCATTTGGCTTTTATCTGATAAGATAATTTCTTATGCTTTTGTTTTCATCATGCTATATTGATGAAAAACAGGAATGGAGAATGGGGTGACCATGTCACATTACAGGCTGCTGCAGATTCGGTATGCTTAATCTTGTTCTACTTTATATATCTTTTGTATATTCCTGTACTTGAAATTCATGTTTAATATAATCGTATCAAAGAACATTTTTCATGTGAATGACTTCATCTCCAACTGTCAATGTGGTTTTTTGCAAAAGTTGATGAGCTGGGTGGTTTTCAAAAATATCTAGATCCTCTCCAAGTTTATGTATGATTTTTCGGAAAGGAATTTTTGATGGAGTCTCCCTTTTTCGGGAAAGCAGGAGGAACAAAGATCCACAACCAGTTCCATAAATGAATACAACCATTAGGATCTGCTAAAGCGATGTCCTTGAGCTGGCTTGGAAATTGGCTGCTCCCGCTTTTGTCCTCCTGGTATGCTGTCCCGGTATCTGCAAGCCAGCCTGCTGGCTGGCTCTTCTCCTGGTAGATATATTTCACTGTAAAGGAAGCCAAAGAATATCCATTATGACTCATAGATCTAGCAGAATTGGCTTCTGGCCATCCAGCCTAACAAACAGGCTATTTATAGCACATGATTGTTATCAAGTCTCCCATCCAAATCTTGGTTGTGTGGTACAACTAAGAGGCAATTGAATGGCCTGCTGAGTCATCTCTAAGCTGTTAGGACTTTAGCAGTATGTATGAGCTCTTGATGTGGCAGGACCTAGCTTAAAGGATCTGCCCCATGGTTCCAAAAGATGAAGCTGGGTTTTGCCAGGACTATTGTCATGATGAAGGGCCTCCATCAAAGTCATCTTTGATTTCATCAGTTTGGCAAAGTAACCAAGTAAAAGGTAATGTTGATGCGAAGGTATAGGATAGGCAATAGTTACTCTAGTAGACTGATGGAGTCTCCATTGCCTTCATGTTGGGGCACCACCTTAGTAATCAACATGCTCGGACTAGTCTGTGTGGTGGTATTCTCCTTTGTCCATTGTTTATAGAAGAAACTTTCTTCATGAGAAAGGCTCTGAATCAAGGACCGCTGTACCGGTACCGGACCCCATACTGATGGTGGATTGGTACGGTCCGGTACTTATACCGTATCGACACACGGTACGCTTCAACGTATCGGTACAATTTTTTTTTTATTTCATTTTTTTGGATGTTTAAGTTATTAATTGATAAATACAATCCCAAAATTACATTATATTGCATATTATTGACATATTTGGGTTCAATTTTTGAGTTCGGTAGCAGTACAGAGATTCTTGATCCAAAATTTCAAATATATATTTATTTACATTATATTACAACTATATCATCCTAAAATTAATATATATATATATATGCATTAAAATGTATCTAAATTTTTAAAGTACAAAGCACAAAGAATGATATACTAACCTCAAGATCTGCTCTATATCTAATTTCTCGTCGAGTGTCTGTGATGCTCGTAGATATCTGGATCATTAGCATAATCTGGAGGAACATCAGTCCAACCCTCTAACGAAGATGCACTGTACTCTTGAATATTCATCCCATAAGGCATCCTCTCTGGATTGTAAGACATCTTAGATCTCTCACTCAAACTCTGGCTCTGAGAAGTATCCTCAGGATGATGGTATGGCTGTGGAGGAGTTTAGGTAGCAAAATCTGATCCGTAAGATGCTTCAGGCTGCATAGGATAGTAATCACTAGAAGACGATGCCTCGGATGCACCATATCCATATGGATCATAAGGTGGCTGCGGATAATAGGATCCATAATGCGAGGATGATCCAGATACATCCATGGATCCTACTTCATGTGTAAAATCGTCTGCAGCTGCATTGTGTATTGGACGACCTCTAGGAGCCCGTCGTCTATATGAAATCGGCTCCCCACGGTCTCTATCAACTCGTCCACCATGGTCCCTATCTTGTGTGGCATGTGTAAACTGAGACTCATCAGTGAATTGAATATCACCCTGTGGTTGTCTCATAAACAGTGGTCTCCTGTCCTTCAGTTTCTCTCTGATCATCAGATCCATGACTACTACTATCAGTATCATCATCACTCTCTTTGATCTCCGAATCTGAGATAGATTGCTCCTGTAATCTCGAGAGTGGCGCACGTGCAACTGTCTTTTCTTTTTTCTTCTTTGTGCCCCTCTGTGATTGAGTTTTTTGTGATTGGAAGGATGGATGTCTTCTTGCTGACTGGCGACATCGTCTAAACATCTGTCGCTCAAACATTTACGAGGATATATCGGACATCGAGTCATGTGATGAATGAGTCTCCTGTGTCCCTTCAGACTGTGGCTGATCAGCTGGAACCTTTTGTGGAATATTTTTTTCTGTCCATTGTCCTGGATCCATCCAGATCTCTTTAGCTATCACACTGGCTGGTCGTGGAGGAGACTCCGGTTCATCAAGCTCTGGCTCCTGCTGCTGACCTGCAAGCCATCCGATGATCGAATCGTCGTCTTCGTCAGCATAATCATCTAGTGTCGGATCAGTATACTTTAGTTGTACTTCCTTCTAAATGTATTTTAGTCTCAATTTTAGATTATAGTGAACATATACAAGATCATTGAGGTATTTTGTGTTAGACGATTTCTTTGTTTGCTGTGGATAAGGGCGAAAGTCGATCAATTGTACTCACAGCCACTAGCAGAGATCATTTAAGAAAAAATACGGACAGCCACACCTCTCAAATATTTTGCAGACTTTTCAAAATGAATCCACCATTCAGCTACAAAAGCAAAATTACATATCAAATTTTATGATATTATTAAGTAAAATTACATATCTATCTATGCTGCTCGTTATTGATATGTAATTTATCTGGATTCATTTGCTTTTTGCTTACGATAGCTGATGGGATTCCAAAGCTGTCTGATCCCTCTCTAAATTATTTCATCTGCAAAAAAATATATTTATTAAATTTATAAATATATCGTTGAGTACAGATCGAATTCAGTTGAATAATCACATCTGTTGTAAACTAGTATACCTCTTGCAGACACAATGATGCGATTTCTGGATCGGACATCATCTTATATATCATATTACTAAGAGCAGCAAGAAGCTCGTTATCCATATCTATCCCAGAAATGGTATACTGAAATCTCGAATTCAAATAATAAGCTGCAGATACATTTCATAACTGATTAAGTACACTTTTACAAGCATAAAAAAAATATATTTTAAAATATTCTTGAATCCGTGCTTACCGGCTATATGCAAATATCTACCTATTTGATAGTCCCAACGGTGCTCAATGATGTTAATGAATTCTTGAGTATGCTTCGGATTATTCTCATTGATCTGTTTCTTTGCCCTCTCCATCATGTAATATAAGAAGCACATCTGTGGGTATTTTCACTGTCCACCGTGCGAAGCACCTCATAT
The DNA here is from genome assembly GCF_000442705.2 of Elaeis guineensis. Lineage (NCBI taxonomy): Eukaryota > Viridiplantae > Streptophyta > Magnoliopsida > Arecales > Arecaceae > Elaeis > Elaeis guineensis. The sequence continues at coordinate 34,856,091 of NC_025996.2, forward strand.
AATGGCTTAATAGCCTTCACTACCTTTTCAGCCCGTTGTTAGAATGACGCTGCTAGAATGACTGACTCGTCACCAAGTTCTCCACATGACTTCCATCAGTGCCGGTCTTCGCATATCTGCTCTCCTGCCACTCGACACTGACAAGCATCTGATGTAAGACTGCTTTCTTCTGAAGAAGACTATTAAGCGCTATATAGTTGGTAGCAAATCGTGTGATATCTGATCTTAAGATCTTTCCTCCAGTATACGTCTGCATCAATGAAAAAACCCATGTGTGATTGTAGATGAATCTAGTAATAGTCTGGGCAATCTCCACTACCTGCTGCACTCTACGAATCTTTTCAATATTCATCAACATAAGATCAATGCAATGTGCAGCATATGGGGTCCAGTATATCTGCGGTCGCTGCTCCATCAGCAACTCTTCGGCAGCCTTATATTGTGGTCCATTATCTGTGATGACCTGCACGACATATACTGCTCATCCACTGAATTAATCACCTCCTCCATCAAACCAAGGATATATGTGGCATCGTGCATCTTATCTGAAGCATCAATTGATTTGTGAAAAAATATTTTTTCATCACAGTACGTCAAAAAATTAATGATGCTCCATCTAGTAGGACTGATCCAACCATCACACATCATTGTCAGTTCGTATGTAGGCCATTTATTCTTGTAAGAAGCAATTCATCTCTGCAGATCCTCCTTATTACTGTCAAGAAGCTGATCATAGATGTCCTTAGGTTCTGGTGGATCTACACCCTGGCCGGCAGCCTCTATAGCTGAAATGGCAGATCGATAGTAAGGATTAATTGCTACATTTGCTGGAATATGGCTGAAATGAAACCATGATCCAATAGCTCGCCATATATTCTTTTCTTATCTTTTTTTTATCATAGTGTCAATCCTCTACTGCTTTGAATCCTTGCTGGGTAAAGCATGTGAATCCAAATCATGGATAGTGGCTCCTGCTGGAATATCTCTAGAGAACCTCCTCTTACTGCCAAAAGCTCCCAACAAAGATGACATGCTGTGTCTGCTCCCTCTACCATCGGGCTCTCTGACTGATTTAGTCCTCTTAAACTCGAATTCTCCTCCATCGATCGTTGATCCAGACCCCGATTTGTAGCATGATGGTCCAAATCACTCTTTATACCGGGTCATCTCCTCCTGCCGGTACTGATCAGCCAAGCTCGTCTGAATGGCAGTCTCAATTTGTGCCTCCTCATCATCTGGAGCGAAAGCCTCCTCTGACTCTCTAGAGTGATAAGAAGGTGGTTCAACAGCTCGACGGTCCACTTCCGTCTTTTTTTGCGTTCCTTTTTCTTCGCTGCTTCTGAATCAACAAAGTACTTTTTCATCAACTGTCAGACCTCTTGCGGATATTTCTGATATATGGACACATCAAGATAACCATCAGTCATGTGCTGCTTCAATCTAGTCACCTCTCTTCCCTTGAACTCTGTGTTGTACAATTTAATCTCCAATGATGCCGAGCCGAGAGCATCTCGTCATGATCCCAACCAATGTCACGTTCTGAATCTTTCTTCTTACTCATTTCTGCAAGTATAACAAAATACGACAGTTTAATAATTATTAAAAAATATTATATATAAACTAAAAATTTATAAATTTAAAAAAATATATGCTTCAAATAATATTTTTGAATTAATTGTAATATAACACTAATTTTATATATTTTTTATTTGATAATATTTTTTACTATTTAAATAATTATAAAAATATTTTTAATTTTAAAAATTTTAAAAATATTCAGGTTAGATTTAAATATTTCAATTGCTTGAATCATTCTAAATATTATTCTCAATTTCAAATAAAACTCTATTTATTTATTTTTTAAATAATTTTTTATAAATAAATATATATTAAAAAATATATAATTAATTGAAGTCAATGAACGTCATGCTCTGAATTTTTTTCTTACAAATATTTGCAAGTATAAAAAAATACGATAGTTTAATGATTATTAAAAAAATTATATATAAATTTAAAATAATTTTAATAATAATTTTAAAACTTATAAATTCATAAAAAATATGTTATATGCTTCAAATAATATTTTTGAATTAACTAAAATATAATACTATTTTTATATATTTTTTATTTTATAAATTTTTTTATTATTTAAATATTTATAAAAATATTTTTTAATTTTAAATATTTCAAAAAAATTTGAGGTTAGATTTAAATAGCTTGAATCATTCTAAACATGGTTCTAAAACTCTGATTTTTTATTTTTTTAAATTTATTTTTTAAATAATTTTTTATGAATAAATATATATAAATATTTAAAAAAGATATAAATAATAAAAATTAATAATTTTAGTGTCATCTTGTAGATCTTTCAAAGATCTATCACGTATAATTAAATCATATTAAAATCATAATTTTGGCATGATTTTCTCTTATTTTTATACTTCCTTATTCTTATCCTATTTTTAACAACAAAAATATAAAAAATAAAATATTTACTAAAAGAATAACACATTACCTTACTTCCGACCAAAAATCAGCGTCTCCTCGAACCAGTGCTGCAATTTGACGGAATTTTTCTCTTTTTTTCTTATTTTTTCGACGTCTTGACAGTTTCATTGAGAGCCTGGGGAGTTCTCTGAGAGCTCTTGAGCTTCTCAGAGAACTAAATCACCTGGGCTGCCACTAAAAGACAGCCCAGGCCCCACTCCCTCCCACTTCCCCCTTTTTGCATGTGCCAATGTCGGTACGGTTCGGTTCACGCTGAACCGAACCGTATCAGTCCATACCATCCAGTTTTGGGCGGTATGGACACGAACCGTACCGAACCGAGCAGTTCGGTGCGGTCCGAGGGGTTTTCCGAAAAAACCCTTGAATCGGATCGGCTGGCTGTCGGTCCGGTTCGGTACGCCACATACCGGGCGGTTCGATCCGGTACGGCGAACACTGCTCTGAATAGTGAGAAATTTTGTATGCAATCTTGCAAATGACCACACGAACAAGATGGACGGTTGATTAATTTAAAATTAGTCCTTTTGAAGAGGTAAATTCATCGAGGTGGACTTTTGTCTAGGATTAAAGTAGAATAAGACCAATTTAACCCATCAAATACACTTTTGCTAGCCACTCTAACCCAGGGGGTAAAATAATACTTTAAAATAGTCGAGGGCCTTTTCTTTTGTCAGAGAGGAGTTGCTTTGGCTCCCTTGGGGAAGGAGGGTGTTGAAGGTCCTTATTTTCCAAATGCAGTGACATCCTTATATGCGATCCATTTATTGTCTGTGTAGAATGTTGCATCTAAATTAATTCTTGCTAAAATCCTTTATCATCTAGTTTTAGAAAAAGAAAATAGAAAAAATCTAGATGCTGCCTGCTATTCCAGGCTTCTACCATCTGTTTATCAAGGCAAATCATGACTGTCCTTTTGTCTCTAGTTGAAATTCATATTAGATTTAGTTTTATATTGATATATTGTCATGCAAATTTCATGGATGTTCCATTTCAATGCAAAAGCTGGCAAGTTATCTGGCCAGGTGGGAAACTTTTGTGATAAAAAATGCTGAAGAAAATAAAATTTGAACGTAAACATGCAAAATACTTATTATACAGGGTGTATTGGTGAGCATATTATGCTTATATCCATAGATAGAAAGTGCAAGAATGTTATTAGTTAATGTTTGTAGCTCAAGCTACATTACATATCAAAATAGTTGGGTTAAATGGCTAGAAAAGGCAGTTATCATGCGTATATGATTATTGTGGTTGTGATACATAGAAAAGACAATTATCTTCGATTCACCATTTTGAAGTCAAGGTTGTGTTAAATTTTTACAGGTGTTGGTAAGCATATCTGTGATTGAGTAGCTGCCATACAAGGAAAAAAACAATTTGCGTTGCTTTCCAATAACCACCTGGTTGTTTCCTATGTTAATAGATATTAACAGATAGTTGTTAGCTTATTTCATAGTGTTTCTAATGGAATGTAACTGAACTTAATCTATTTCCGGACATGAAAGAGAAAAAGAAGAGGTTATGTTGAATGATGGATATGATGTTGGTGGAATGTAGAAGGGTCCTGTCATACTAAGATGCCATGTTATACTCATTACACATCAACGATTGGATGGATATTAAGGATCTACAGTATATTTATTTTTTGCTTTTTGCAGATATCTCATGCATTTTTATTCAAAATGTCATCATTGTCTTGTTATTCCATCTGGTTGATAGATTTCAGGGGATTAGTTTAATGATTGTGATGATTGTGATTCTGCAGTATGGCATTAGAATATTCATCCTAACATCATTCAAGGATACTTGCTACATTGAGATTCTCCCTAATGTTCAGAAGTCTAAACGAGGTATGCTTAAATTATCTTGTCAAACAATAAGATTACAATTTTTTAATTTTGTGTGACTTTGAGGAAACTTTCAGTCTTGGTAAATTAATTTTTAGATAGGAACAAAGTTTGAAGTAAGTTATGCAAGCTTGATCTCAGTAGACGAGTTTCAGGTTATAGTTTCTGGTTAGTCATACAACAATGTTGCCTCAGAAACACGCGGCAATTTATTTAGAGAATACTAATATACAGTATATGTTTATGAATTTCAGTGTTGCTCTTTTTGCATCAGCCTGCTCATATATGTTTTATCAAATTATTGGACTTTAGCAGATTCATCATGATATCTTTTCTATTTTAGCATCACAGTTTCACTACCTATGGCTATGACATAAAACTCGTGAATAGACATGTTCTTTGTTCCTTGAGTTGAAGATTTTTTCTGAGCAATTCATTGGTGCAGAGGTTCTATGAAATATGCTTTATGAGACGTGCTGGAGTCTTTAGTAATTCCAACACATAATGATCTTATGGGGCTTCATGAGCTAATGTGTGGTAGAAGCATATTTTATTCCATCCTGCACTATGTTATCTTACATCATTTTACAAGTACACTTACACATGGGAATGAAATTTATAAATTCTGTGCCGCTCAGGCCCGTGTATATCCCTCGGAACATCCACTGGCACCCTCTTCTGACCCTCTCCCTCTCTGTCTCACTCTCTATGTTATAGCAGCTGCCATGTCGTTAAAAAAGAAAAAAAAGAAAAAAGGAGAGGAGTCATTAGTTACCGAGACATGCCCATTTCGGGCTCTCTCCCCTCGGACGTCCATTCCTTTGGATCCAACAGGCAACCCTCTATTTCTGTTTGTTTCTATGGTATTTATCCTTGAAACTTTGTGTTTATGTCAGAGTAGTTAGTGTTTATTTCCGAGTTTCTGCTTATTTCGGGAGAGAATGCTGGAAGGCGGTGAACATCCATGCAGTTTTATGTTTATTGCTTACCAATTTTTGTTTACTCTAAGGAGGTTTGTGTTTATTTTGGACCACTTAGTTTTACTCCCTCCAGGCTTCGTGTTCATCCTCCAATGTTGCCACTTAATGCGAGCCCTAACTTGACTGATGGTAGGTAGTCGAGTTTCTATTTATTTCTATGGTGCTTGTGTTTATTGCTGTGGACCAAGTATATACCTTGGGACATTTGTGTTTATTCTGGACTGATGTCCGGTAGAATGTGGACGTCCAATGGGGGGAGAGAGCGTAGATGGGCATGGGACCCAGTTTTTAATGATTCCTATTCTTCTTCTTCTTTTTTTTTTTTTTTTATAATTTGTTTTTATGAACAACCTGGTAGTTGCGGCAATGGAGAGGGTGAGGGAGGGGGGGGGGGGGGGGGGGGTGAGGGTTGGAAGAGTGCGTGGGTGACTGGATACCTAGGGGAAGCCATAGGCATGCGGTGGCATGTCCCATCCCATTCTATTAATTATCTGTTTTCTTGTTTTTGGAACGGCAGCAATTAACAGCTAATAGGAGCTTTGGATTCCTTGCAATTCACATCCTATACATACATACATACATACATACATATATATATATATATATATATATATATAGCATGTGTGTGACAATGGTTTGTCTGTCAGATGATTTGTTTGTCCGGCTCACTTTTACCACTGTTTATTGACCTTTATTTAATATCCAGTAGTAATCAACTAATTCGTGGACTTTGCATAACTCAGATGCATGCTTAAGGAGCATGATTCTTTTCTCCCTTTCATCTTCTGCTTCCAGTGCAGATCTAATGGCTGGTCTTTTCTTTTTTTTTTTTTTTTTTACAGTTATTTTCTTGAGCTTTTGGGCTGAGGTGCACTACAACTCAATCTATCCTGAAGGAGGTAAGTCTGATTTCTTCATGCCCTTCCTGTTGAGGCCTCGTTCTTTGTATTTTCACTGATATTTTTGAATATGAAGCATGTTGGCAAGCAAATTTTTTTACTTTTTGAGCATATATGTAAACAATTGCCTGTAATTCCTATACATGGTTCTGCCTTACTGAAGCGGGCTTGTAAGGAAGTGCAAGTGAGAGTGGGTGTGCTAGGACCAGTAGAGGCTATCGTTGGTTGCTGTTTCTCAGAATCCTTTTGAATTACTCGTAGTTCCTCTCAAGATGAGGTGGGCAATTTCCAACACTCGCGATTGAACTACATTAGTGATTTATTTCTTCTTCCAGGCCCGTTCTGGTTGCATACACGATCACCTGTACTTGGCTTATTCATGTCTGGTCTCTCCAATAACCCAGGCTACCAAAAAGTTTCAGCCTTCCAACACTAAAGCCTTTCTAAGGATCTTTATGACATGATAATTTAGAGAATGTTATTAAAATCCAAGTGGTTGGACAGAAGCAGTATCACCTTGTTTGGTGTTGGGATCTTGTCTAGGACAGCAATGAAGTCCATGCAGGTGGTCTGGTTGGGGAAGGGGTTCACAGTGTGATGCAAAACAAGCCAACTTCTCCTGTGTGCTTAGACTGATGGCTTTCAATCGTCGGAAATTCTGGCCATCTAATGCTTGTTTTTTGATGTGCAGAGCTGCCAACACTAGAAAGCAAGAAGAATAAAAGGTGGTGGCAAATCGGTAACAAGTATTAGGAATATAAGGCTTTTCATATGGCGGACTTGTGTTATTTGACTTGTTCTTTTTCCCAGGGGAATCCTCTCAGAACAGTTCCCTTGTTCGCTGATGTAGTTGATCGAGCAAGCGCGTAGCAGGAAAGGAAGGGATACGTTTCATTTGCTGATTTGCATTAGTTCCATACATAGTTTCTGTACATACTTCTAGGTCAAACTAATGCTATTTGTTGCATTTATAGGGAAGGAAATGAAATTCAATTTATTCACTTCATTCTTTTTTCTCTCTGTCCCCTTTTGAGATGCAAATAATGTTGATTTTATGTAAGGATGGCGGGCAGACAGCACAACTGCTCCTTAATAAAACCATGTTAATAAATGGCTAGTCTTTGCGCGCTACATCCCTCATGACTCAATATTAGATTAGCATATTTGCATATTTTAGCTAAGCAAATGCCAAGACTACGAAATTGATCTCAGCAGCAGTTATCAGTAACATTTTTTTTTTTCCCTTTTTGGTGTTTTTCTGATAAATTCTAGCTCAATCTCGTGTTTCTTATCGGAAATAAACTCGATATGGTTTCCCGTGCAGCTTGCCGCCCAGGAATGGCTATGGCTTCTGATGGGGCCTTCTTTATACAAATGTCTACTTTCTCATTGTATCATTCACTTCGGAAATCATCAGTAGCTCTCTTTACAACACCCTATATATATATATATATATATATATATATATGAATTGAACCATCACATTCTTGCTATTGCTACCAAGTCTTGATAATTTTCAAGGCTTCGTCTCTGCCAGATCGCTGGATTGGGGGGCGGGTGGATCAGCATTCTTCTGCGACAGGTTAGACAACCTATGCTATTTTTATTTTTTTTTAAAAAGACCAATGCTATCGATGAAACATCCGAGCAGGAGGACCCACTAAATCTATATGTGGGCCCATAATCGGTCCATCTGCAGCCAACAACCACCAACCTACTATATGAAGCGTACAGTCACTGAATCATCTCCTGACTCCTCTCCCGTTTCTCTGCCACTTTCCAACAGAAGCACCAAAGCCAATATTATTGTGAATATTCGCAGGCATAATCCAAACTTATCACATACCATGAAAGAAATTACATAGCGGAACATGGAATATTTAAAAGTATACATTATGTTTTTTTTTTTTTTTTTTTTAAATTAAGTAAAGATAGACATCGTTGAAGTCCTGGACCACCACAGGATTCACATTTTTTAGATACTTATTCTCTTTCTTCTTCCTTTATACGAACAAAACCCTTTATCACCCAATCAAAAAAAAAAACCCAAACCGAAGAAGAAGAGATAAAACAAAAAAGATCGACCAAAACCCTAAACCCTGACTCCGACCCTGAACTCAGTTGTTGTTGTGATCTCGATGATCTTCCTCGTCGGCCATCGACGGTCTCATCAGCATCGCCGTGTAGTACGGCATGTGCCGGTACTCCATCCCGGCGACGGCAGGAGAGGAGAAGCCCCAGCCCCCCATCGGAGCAGCGAACTCCACCCCGTTGATGGCGAAGAAGCCGGCCGGGGTCGGTGGAGGAGCGGAAATCGAGGAGGAAGATGGCGGCGGTGGCGGGGAGGAGGAGGAAGAGGAGGGAGGCGAGGCGGCGAAGGAGGGAAGGAAGGCGGCGGGGTGGGGGGCGATGCCGGAGCCGGTGGCGGCGATGATGGAGGGCTCGGCGTGGCGGAGGAGCCACTCGATGGTCTCGCCGTCGGTGCGGTGCCCGAGCTCGCGGGTAAGCTGGAAGATCCGGGCGGCGCAGAGGGCCGGCATCCGCACCCTCCTTCCCCGGCCGTTCACCTTCGTGTGGCGGTCCTTGCTAGCCGCCGGCACCGGCGGTTCGGCGGAGGACGCCGGCGACGCGGCGGCGCTTCGCTTGGGGGCCTTGCGCCGCCTCTCGTGGGCGTCATCGCGTCGTTGTGGGGGCGAAGGTGCGATGGGGGAATTGGAGGCGGAAGGAGAGGAAGGGGTGGGTTTATAGAGCATCAGCTCCGACACCATCGTCTGGTATCAGAGAGAGAGAGAGAGAGGGGTGGGGTCGGGTGACGGGGTTTTTAGGGTTTTTATAGGAAGAAGAAGAGGATGGCAGGCGTTGGATTCGGGGATTAGGGTTTTGAGGGAATTTGATTTGACGGGTGATGCGACGATCGATCGTATGCTACTTTTGGAAAGCCGCCGTGGGTGAAGTCGGTTTTATTCGAGTTTTGGACTTTGGATGGGCACCGGGGAAGTACTCGGTAGGTCGAAAGGGTTTCTGCCATAGCGCCTCTGATTTCTGTCGCCTTCCGAGTTGGATTTCCGCGTCTACTGCAAGTTGCAAAGAAATAAAAACGCGTGCAAGTGTATCTCGATGTTGGGCTGGCAATTGCTGAGCTTGGGCCGGGTCTTTGGCCCATGTTTCAACTAGGTTGGAACAAATAGAATAATGCTCGGATCTAGCTCACCTATAAATATTGAGGCTGGATAAGGACGAGAGAAAGGTTCGGTCCGGTTGGGGGTGAATTTGATGTGAAAAAATAAATTTCATATCAAATCACCATGAACGATACAAAAAATCAATGAGAAATACGGTAAAATAAATGATGGACCTCATTTTTTTTTTTTTTTTTTTGAGAAAGAAGATAAAATATAATATTACTAGGAGTTGGTATTTAATTTTTTCATGCTAAATTACCGAATGGAGGTAACATGAAAATTTCATTTCTTGATGAAAATACCCTAACTTTTATTATATAAATATTATATAAATATATTTATATTGATTAATCATATTTATCAATAGCATTTGTCATTAACAAATATTTTGTAATTATGAATAAATCTAACATAGAATTTACTAATAATAACATATTTATTTATTTATCAAAATATGCTAAGATTTATTTATAATAAGAAATATATTTTTCAATATATAATTAATCTAAAAATATTTACTAACTCATGCAAATATATTTCAACATCTGATATAGTCTATATTGATTACATTTATATAAATGGGCCATATGTATTAGAAAGCTAGTATAGTAATTTTTTTCGAATGTTATTTTTAAGAATAATTTTTCTAACAATTAAATATTATAAAATTTATTTTTTTCATATAAATAATTTTTAAGAATAGCCAGACAACCCCGTAATTTAACATACTCCAACCAAACGATCCTAGGATATATGATGAATTAGTAGTGGTGATATGAGGATAGTACTACATATCAGAATTTTACAAGAATGTGTTGTGCCTTGTATACATCGTCGATTGGGTCAATTGGTTAAGCTCAGGTTTGACGGAGGTCATGTATTTGAAGGTCGCACACGAAGGTGAGAGTGGGTTTAATCCTGGTGTTAATTAAAATCCTGGTATTAAAAGATCATAGACGTAGTACATGTACGTCGCAACCATGCTGGTTCAAAATTTAGTGCTCCCTGTAAGACAATTTACCATGCTATTTGACGTCTTATAACCACCAAGCTTCATTGTTCTAGAAGTAGTCTTTTGTACTAGAGAGAGGCAGTGTTTGCAGCTGCTCCAACCAATAAAGGAACTCAAATAAAAGATTTGGTCGCTAGTAAGGATTACGTGGAGCAGGCCAAATTTGATCTCATGCTTATTGATAGCTTAACAATGGAATGTTGACTTGGGCTCGGCAACCCTTTGAATCTCAGATTGGAGGGTGATTGACCTCCGGATCGGTACTCTATCATCCATGGGAATGAAATCCACAAGCTTCATTGACCTCCGGATCGGGATATCGTCAATCATCAAGAATAAAGTCTTACGGACCTCATTGATACAAAATGAAGCAGGACGATACTTCGGCTACATGCCGAGTTCATTCTATTCTCTATTTGCCGCATGAAAAAATAATTGAAATCTCCCTATAAGCTTTCTAAATGTGGTCATGTGGGCGAAACAGGCACCCATGACTAACAACTTATAAGTTCAGACTTAACAACCTATGGATTAGGGCATAGCAAAGTCTGATACCTTTCCATATGAAAAGGTAAAAGAAGAAACCTCGCAAGAGGACTCTGGTATGTTAATTCGGATTACACCATACTCTCTCTTTTTTCTTTTTGTACTCAAAGTTCTGATTGACTTAAACATTGAAGGATCCCCTGTCGAAGGCCCCTATCATCTCCTCCACCATGAGCGGGCTTTTCTTTCTTGTAGGCCCAATCTGGTGTCTCAATGCTACGGTCCTCATCTCCATCATCAGCTATATCAGCACCCCAGAGCTTTGATGCAATAGACACTTGCATTCCTTTCCTCTGTACTGCACATCCATGTATGCCATGCAAATGTTTGAAAGAAAAAAAAATATTATATTTTTCTTTGGTTGGAAAAAGAAAATTATGATTTTTTTTCACATGGGGAATCAAATTTAAATTCTAGAAATCGTATATTTAGGGCTTGTTTGGTATCATTGTGATTTTTGATTTTTTATTTAAAAAAAATAATAAACATATTTAGTTGGGAGCAGTGTTTTTCAATTAATATAGTATTAAAAAAAATACGCTGACTGTTTCCCTAAATGCTAAAAGTGGTTTTAAGTTTTAAGTTTTGTTTTGTCATGCTTAAGGCCGGAGGACATCACCGTGGAAATGGCCCCCAACTCGGCCAACATGTGCGTGTGCTGGCTCCACTCCCATGTCGACATCACCAAGGGCCTCCTCCACTGCGCCACCATCATCCACTGTCCCGAGTGCCATAGATACCTCCAACTCCCACGCACCTGGATCCCTACTGACCCTGAATCTAAGGAGCTCCTCGCCTTCAGCCTTCGCCGCCTCCGCAAGCCCCTCACCCAAGCTCTTCGTTTGGACCGACCCCCACTCCAAGTGCCTCCGCCTCAAGCCTCGCATCCTCCATGAGGTCCTTCACAGTGCCATCCTCAAGCAGTTCCACCTCATCAACCTCACCGTCCACCACCAGCTCTGCCCCCGGCTCCCGCACCCACGTCGATCCAGATCAGTGGCTTGTTGTCGTCCAGCTCCGCCAACACATTGCCCATCGCTGTACCTTCTTCTTCCTCTAGTAGCTCATCCTCCACCACGACGCTGCTGCCCGCGCCCTCCATATTGCCGAGAACGATCGTGGCCTCGAATTCTTCTTCGGTAGCTGCTCCCACACCGTCAAATTTATCGATTTTATCTCCAACGTCGTCCCCATCCACTCCCGCTACGACAAGCAGATCGAGCACATGAGTGGATGAGAAAATGGAGAGGACGAGAGGAGGCGGAGAACAAGGGGGAGTAGGAGGAGGGTGGATTTCGTCATATTTTGGGGGGAGGAGATGGGAAGAGAAAAGAGTTTTTAAATATATTTTAAAAAATACAATAAAAAAAATAGAAATAATTTTTGATTTTTTAAAAATAAAAAATCAAAAATAAGAAATGATAACAAATATTATCTTAGGAATTGGACAATAATTTATCACTATCTCTTCTTAGTGTCTATGTGGCAACATCCTGTTGGATCCAACATGAAATTGGAAGAGGATTGCATTGAGTTGGGAGAATAGGAGTGGGTGGGAGAAGAAATTGTGGGCTCAATATTGCAAGAATTATATATATATATATATATATATATATATATATATATATATATATATATATAGTTACGGCCAACTTTCGATCGCTTATCATCGGAGAAGATCACCTGCAAGATAAAGTCCTCACAGATCAAAGTTGTATCCAGTGGAGATCCTTCGATACTTAAGTCAGAGAGGGGGTTGATGAACAACTAATAAGAATGTTGAGAGTGACATAGTCTTAGCCCGAAATTATCTTACCCGTGCTGCTCATTTACCTCTCCTTTTATAAATGATTCTGTTGTAACCGTCAAGCATGTGATCTCACTTTTTATGGTGCTAAATTATCGGACCATAATCATGAAGTTAGTGTGCTGTTTATTCTCATTAATGGCCGTAACATATAGTCGATAACCATTCATAATGGTTAGGGTGTATTTAGAAGATTGGCCTACTATACGTTGGTAATACTGATAAGTCGGTAGAAGATCCGAATGTGTATTGGTTGGTAACTCTAATATGCCGATGATCTTCGGTCAGGAGTTAACCAGATTGTTAGCTGATGGTTGATAGTAGCCGATTGTAGGTCGGTCAGTCGATTGTGAGTCAGCGTAATGTACTCATGTGGCCGATGTAGAGTCGGAGTCGGGAGTCGGTTGACTTGTCCCAACAGTTGCCCCCTACTCCCAAGTTCAAAGTGGTTTGACATGTATATTAACATGTGATCTGTCACGTTGGATGAAGGAAGTCATCACGTGCTGCCTCAAGCTTCGACTTGGCTGCTAGTCGAGAGTTTTTCGACTGTTTTATCATTTCGATAACTACAGAATCATTACTGGATTGTCATTTCGACAGGATAATTTGATACCCGATGTTGTTTCAGAAAAATAATTCAACATCGGACGATACGATTCTGACTAGTAGATCTTGGCCATGCATCCGAATATTATTGGATCGGAGCTGTTCACATGGATGACGGTGAGGTGGCACGATCAGGAGCAGTTGCATCGAACCGTTTGACCAATGGTCGGTTCAGATGTTGCCACGTATCGTCATCTGATGAGACTTTGATTTGATCGATTTCATCTGGACCGTTGGTGGATCTTATATATATAGGATCGCTTTCAGCCAAACTTTTACTTTGCATTTTGTCACGATTCTCTGCTGCGAAAGCTTTGCCGGAAGGTCACCCCAGCACCAAAGAGCTCCAGGGTCCCTTCTCTGCTTCTTTGTTTAGCTTTCAGGTCCAATTTTTCATCCTTTGAATTCATCTCCTCTTTTTATTTTAGAGTCTTCTTTAGTTTTCCTCCTTTTATGGCTAGGGCTTCTTCTAGTTGGTCGGAGAATCCGATCGACGAATCTCTTTCGGATCCAAAAGTGGAAGCTTTTTTTCTGTCCGGACCTAATGTTGAGCAGCTTCGAAAGCAATATCGTATCCCGGAGTAGTATCAGTTGTTCGCTCCTGGCTCTGATGGTCGGGTGAACTCCCCTCCTCTAGGCCAGATTGTCTTCTATGTCGAAGATCTTTGGGTCGGTATTAAATTTTTGATTTCGGAGTTCATCCGAAATTTGCTTGATTATTATGGTCTTTGCCTTGCTCAGCTGGCACTGAACTCATCCTTCTCTTTTCTGCACCTTCTTTGTTCTCCATCTCCATTCTAAGGCCAAGGGTTGGTGGTTCTTCAACCCAAGAAAAGGCCTTTCTTTCATCACCGATCTTCCATCGTCCATTCATAGATGGAAGAACTAATTCTTTTTTGCTTCTTCTTCTCTTCCCTGGGGGTTTTCTTCATGCTGAGGTGATCCAAAGATTGACCTCAATGAGAATAGTCGGGTGGAGGTCGACAATCGAGAAGATTTTCATTGGCTGAAGGATATAGCAATATCGCTGCAAAGAGAGCTGATGACCGAACAAGCTCTCTACGATGCCGGTCTTAGTTCGATCACTTCCTTAGGTATAGCAAAGTTGATCATTTTCATTTTTTCTTTGTTTGTTTCTGAACTATACTAACTTTTTATTCTGATTGTAGCTATACAGCCAAGGACATGAGTATCGACCGTCGATATTTGTCAGCATGCTGCCAAAAAGAAGGCTGCATCTGAAGTTGGACCCTCCCGACCATCGAAGAGGAGTCAAGCAGCCACTTCATCAACGCCGACGAGGGAATCTGATGCACCATTGGTGTTTGAGCCAATTTTGGCATTGTCAGCCTCGACAATGCTCCCTGAGGTGCTGTCTGTTGGAGCTGGGGTGGCAGAAGAAGCTGCAGCGGTACCATCGATAGCTCCACCAGCTGAAGTTCGGATCGTGGTGGAAGTCGCAGTCAAGCAATCAATAGCTGCATCGATCGTTCCTCCAGTGGAACCCTCTCGGGCATAGTTGAGTGCTGACTTTCCTGCATTTTCAAGTACGAGGTTATCGACGAAAGATCGGAGGAAGGCGTCGGTGACTTTGACAGATGATGGATCGTCGACAGATTACTCGATCCTTCTCGACATCAGAGTTTCTGAGGGTGAGTCAGCCTTGGCCAATCTGACATTGGCCAGATGGCTCATCCAAGCTACTCTTCTCTCGACTGATCGGGAGAACAGGAAGGATCGGACTGTAGTCAAAATATTTTCTTCTTTTTATCCGATGATACTCGGGATAAGTTCTTCCATATATTTTTTTCTTTTTTTATAATCTGATCTGACTTATCTTCTGCTTTCAGTAGGTGCATGATATGCACAACCTAGAGGTCGATTATCGAAAGGTTGTAGAGTTCCGTCGGATCTAGATGGATAAGGTGGTGACCACCAATACTGAGAAAGCAGCTGCTCTTGAACAACTCCAGGCGGCGATCGAACGGGAGGCGAAGCTTGAGAAGGAAGTCTCCCGTCTGACCGTCGATCTTCAATCTTCTGAAGCTGAACTTGAGTTAGCTCACCAAGGCATCTTGTCTCTTGAGTCGAGGATCAAGAGCAAGAAATACTTTATCCACTGGCTTCGATGAGAATGGGATGGCTATATTGAAGAACTCAAAGCCGAACATGGAAGACATCGGGCCACCTTGGAAAGGTTGGCACTGGTTGATAACGAGTCGGCTTCCACAAGAGCTGATACAGAGTTAGCGAGGCCAAAAGCAGAGTCGGCAAGAAAGGCTTTGAATCATGCCATTGAGAACTTCAAGAACTCTAAAGAGTTCAAAGAAGAAATCTTCGAAGGTGGATTCGCTTCTTATTACGTCAGATACGAAGATGGTTGAGATGCAGTCGGAAAGCTGTACCCAAATTTAGACCTGAGCAGCATCATCCCTTCTGTCCCGAAAGATGGAGCTGCCAAAGATGAAGTTGCACCGATCGAAGATGTTGCACCGACTACTGAAGATGGTGCACTGACTATACCAGAAGACATTCCAGTTGCTGATGTTGCACCGAAGCACGAAGATGGGGACGACGACTGGTGATTGATGTAGTTTTTATCTTCTTTTTATAATTAAAAACTTTTGTAATCAGACTTTGATCCAATCTTGTAATCTTCTTTTCAATGAATGAATGAAATTTTTTTTCTCTAAGTACCAACTCTTTTCTGTGTTTGCAATGTCGTAGCATTACTATTAAACTACCGAATATTAATCGACAAGCTGAACATACTTATAGAATTCCTCCGGTAGTCAAATGTTGATAGACATACTTGATCTTTTAGATATTAAGATAAATAGTAATAAGTCGAATATCCTTCAACCAACCGTAGTCGGGTTAGTATGTCTAATTATTTGATAATCAGTGGCAAGCCGAATATCCTTTGACTGACCGTAGTTAGATCGGTATAATTCTAATTCGATTTGGATCATATTGGCATAGTATTCTGCTTAGTTAAAATTAAGTCAGCATAATAGTTATTCAACTAGAGTCAACTTTTACAGTGAAAAGTCGAGATATAGTCAGTACCAAAATACAATCGATATTCTGGCTTTTATAGTGAAAGCCGAAATATAATCGATATGTCGGCTTTCTATTTATCAGTCTAAACTCATTTGTAGTTGGCCGATGCTTTTGTGATTCTGAAATTCAATATTTCATTCCGAATATTATACATACGAACAGCTTTATTGATAATACATCTTTAGGTTGTCAACATTCCACGTTCGAGGAATTATTGCTCTCTCAAGGATTTTTAGCCGATATGCATCCGGTCTAAGTATTTTGGTTATTATGTAAGGCCCCTTCCAATTCGGAGATAACTTTTTCTGATCCAGAGATTTTGAAACTTTAGCTTTTCTTAGGATCAGATCTCCTAGACGGAAGACCTTCGGCTTAACTTTTGCATTATAATACCGGACTACTCTTTGCTGATATGCTGCCATCCGAATTTGAGCTTGTTGTTGGATTTTGAAAAGTAGATCTAGATCAGCTCTCTGACATTCTGAATTGCTCGACTCACTGTATTGTTCTACTCTTGCTGATGGTAATCCGATCTCAAGCGGGATCATCGCTTCTGTTCCATAAGCTAGATTGAATGATGATTCTCCCGTTGGTATATGAAGAGTCATTCGGTATGCCCATAAGATCGGATATAGTTCTTCCACCCAGAGGTCTTTAGCTTCATTCAGTCTGGTCTTGAGTTCGTACAGAATTATTTGGTTAGTTACTTCCACCTCTCTGTTAGATTGTGGATGGCCAACCGATATGAGTTTGTACGTAATAAAATTTTGTACAGAATTTTTTGAAGTTCTAATTATCGAATTACCGATCATCATCAGTGATGATGGTGTGTGATAGACTGAATCTACATATAATTGATTTTTGAATGAAGTCTTCCATCTTACTTTCAGTGATTTGTGCCAGAGATTCAGCTTCCATCCACTTGATGAAGTAATTGATGACGACCATTATGAACTTTTTCTGACTAGATGCTGGAGAAAAAGGACCAAGAATATCAATTCTCCATTGTGAGAAGGACCATGGTGCAATAATTGATGTTAACTGATTGGTCGATTGGTGTTGTATGTTTGAATATTTCTTACATGGTTCACATCTTCAGATAAGTTCAGCTACATCTTTCTTTATGATAGGCCAATAATATTCTTGTCATTGGACTTTGTAAGCTAGAGATTTATCCCTCAAGTGATTTTCACAAATCCCTTCTTGAACTTCTCTAAGTGTATAATCGACATCTGTCAGTCCCAAACACTTCAGTAAGAGAAGAGAGAATGACCTCTTATATAACTGACTATTCATTAAAATATATTGTGAGACTGTCCATCTGAGTCGTTTGGCTTCTGAGGGTCCATAGGGAGAGTTCCATCAGTTAAGTACTGGACAATCGAATCCATCCAGCTTGGTTCATCAGTGATCTGTAGCACTTCCTTAACTTTATCAATACTCGACTGTTTCAGGCATTCGACGAATGTCCGACCTAGCGAGTTGAAAGAGGTGGTCGTGAGACGCAAAAGTGTGTCGGCTCGAGCATTTTTTGTTCTTAGGATGTGAAAGTTCTCAAAATATTTTAGGACTGAGGTAAGATCTTTTACCTTCTAAAGATACTTCATCATAATGGGGTCTTGGGCTTCAAACTCATCTTTAACCTATCCAGCAATCAATTGTGAATTGGTGAAAACCTTCATGTTGTCGATATCAAGCTCCTTGGCAATTTTTAAGCTGCTAAGAGTGCTTCATATTCGGCTTGATTATTTGAAGTTTTAAAATTGAATCGAAAGATATATTCAGTTATAACCCCTTCAGAATTGGTGAGGATGAGGCTAGTTTCGCTGCCTTGTGCATTAGATGCTCCATCAATATGGAGCACCCATGCCGATATTAAGTCGGATTCGGGAGTCACGGCCTACTTTATTTTGTCATTAGCTTTATCCTCAGATTTATTATCTGGTATTGTACATTCGACGACGAAGTTGACTAAAACTTGTGCCTTTATTGATGGACGTGGACGATATTGTATTCAAATTCGTCGAGTTTTATGGTCCACTTTGTTATTCGACTCGACATATGAGGTCAGTGCAAAATTACCTTCAACGGCTGATCTTTCAAGACGATAATAGAGTATACTTGAAAGTATGGATGAAGTCACTGTAATGATATGATCAGAGCATAGATCATCTTCTCCACTCATGAATATATCACTTCAGCATTGTAAAGCACCTTGCTAGTATAGTAGATTGGTTGTTGAATTCAGTTTTCATCCTCTTGGATAATACCAAACTAACTGCTTCCATCGATGTCACCAAGTAGAGATACAAAATTTCTCTGATTTTTGATTTTGTAAGCAGCGGTAGAGATGTCAAATATTTTTTTAGATCTTTGAAGGATTGTCAACACTTGTCTGACTATATAAAATTATTTGATTGCCTCAAGGTCTTAAAGAAAGACAAGCATCTTTTGCCGATCTTAATATGGATCGGTCGAGTACAGTGATTTTTTCATTTAGCTGTTATATTTTTTTCTTCGAACTAGGATGCTTCATGCTGATGATAGCTTTTATCTTCTCAAAATTGGCTTCGATTCTTCATTATGATACGAAAAATCTAAGAAACTTTCTAGAAGTTACTCGAAACACATACTTTGTTGGGTTCAACTTCATCTGATATCGTCGAAGTGTACTGAAGGCTTTTTTTAGATCTTGAACATGATCAATAGTTTGAGGACTTTTTACCAGCATGTCGTCTACGTACACTTTCATATTTCACCCGATCAGTGTCTTGAAGATTTTATTGACTAGCCGTTGGTAAGTGGCTCCAGTATTTTTTAAACGGAAAGGCATTACTTTATAGCAGTAGATGCCTTTATCGATTACGAAGGCTGTGTGCTCTTCCTCTTCGGGTGCCATCTGAATCTGATTATAACCTACAAAGACATCCATGAAGCTTAGAAGTTGGTGCCTCAAAGTTGCATCAACTAGTTGATCAATCTTTGACAAAAAAAAAATTATCATTCGAATAAGCTTCATTTAGATTTGTGTAGTCGATGTAGATTCTCTATTTTTCATTGGCCTTTCTCACCATCACTACATTGGCGAGTTAATCAGGATATGTAACTTCTCTGATGAAGCCAGCAGCGAGGAGCTTGTCGACCTCTTCGTCAATGATCTTCTACCTTTCAAGAGCAAAAAACTTTTTTTTTTATCTCACCAACTTAATCTTTGGATCAATGTTTAGCTGATAGGTTATTACTTCTGGAGAAATGCCTGGCGTATCAGTAGCCGACCAAGCAAAAATATCGATGTTTTCCCTAAGTAGATTTATTAGTTGCTGCCGCTCTGGATCAGACAGCTGCGATCTAATTTGAATTGTCTTCTCAAGCTCTTCTTCTTTTAATGGGATGGAAACCAGTTGTTCGGCTGGTTCACTCCTCTCTTCATTCTCTCTTTGGTCTAATTTGTCAACAGACAAAGAGTCTTCGGATTGATTATTTTGTGTGGAAACTAGAAAGCAGTATCAAGTAAATTGTTGATCTCCATGCATCTCTCCGACTATATTTTTTGTCAGAAATCAGACTAGGAGATGAGAAGTCGAGACTACTGCCCTCAAAGTATTAAGATCGGATCGTCCGAGTATGGCATTATAAATCGAGGGAACTCAAACAATCGTGAATATTAGGAGAACAGTGCTCTGTTGTAGTTTAGTTCCTGTAGTCAAGGGAAGAGTGATTTCTCTCTCCACAGTGACTGCATCTTCTATGAAATTGATCAATGACGTCAAGACTCTTCTAAGTCGATCAATCGATAGTCGCATTCGAGAGAAAGGCAAATAAAATAAGACATTTGTCAAGCTTTCATGATCCACTAGAATTTTTTTTACATCATAATTAGCTATCGTTGTCGAGATAATGACAGCATCATCATGAAAAGTTTGAATTTTTCGAACATCTTTTTTCAAAAAAGTTATTATACTGTCTAGTCGTCGTTTTTTTACTGCTTCTTCTTTGGAAGTTGCCCATCAGTTCTTCTATGCCCGGAGATCATGTTGATCACTCCCACTGTTGGTCGATTATTGAGTGTCTCCTCAGCTTGCGGCTGAGGTTGTTGGTCGGTGGGAGGTTGAGTTAGACGATCTCATCGAAACTTTTCGAGATAGCCTCATCGAATCAGGACCTTTATCTCATCCCTGAGTTGGATGTACTGTTTGGTGTCGTGACTGTGAACACGATGGAACTGACAGTACTTCTTTCTGTCACGGCTCCTCGAGGGTGCTTTTATCGATGGAGATGTCGTAGATACTCCTTTCCGACAATCTTCATCAGAATCTGCACACGAGGAGCAAAGAGAGGAGTGTAGGAGTCATATCTGCCATAGTTATTCGGCTTCAAACTCCGTCGTCAAGGTGAAACTCGCTTATTGATAGTCGGCCTACTTGATTCGACTGAAGCTTTACTTTTTTTTTATTTTTTATTTTGACATTTTTCATCTGTTTGGCATCGGTCAAAAGCAGCTTTATCCATACGAATGTACTTATACGCACACTCTAGAAGTTCAGCATAGATCTGAGGGAGAGTTTTATCTAGAGAATATGTGAATCTGGATCCCCTCAGACCCCTCTTCATGACTGATATAGCCATGTCTTCATTGAGGTCCCTAACCTCAAGTGTGGCCACATTGAAACGAGCCATAAAGTCCCTCAATGTCTCTATCTCACCTTGCTTGATTGAGAAGAGACTATCGGATGTTTGTGACGGCCTTCGGCTAGTATTGAAGTGGGCCACAAAAGAGTGCTCGAGCTGCTTGAAAGAATTAATGCTTTCTGACTGAAGCCCAGAATACCAAGCTCGAGCAGCTTTCCAAAGGATTATCGGGAAGCCAATGCATAAGAGGGCGTCAGTTGGCCCCTGGATCATCATGAGAGCCTTATAGCTCTTCAAGTGATCGATCAGGTCGGTGGAGCCGTCGTATGACTCTACCTGTGGCATCCTGAACCAAGAGAAAATCGGTTCATTCAAGATGCGTCAAGAGAGAGGCTGGACAGTGTGGAAGTCGTAGTTGTTGGAAGACTTCCGACATTCCACCTAAAGTCGGGCGAGCTAACGATCAATTTTTCAAAACTTGCATTCATAGTCTTCAAATCGCCGTTGCTGGAAAACTTCGAGGGTGGAACCCTTTGAAGAGCTCGAAGAAGGAGAAGCAGAAAGTGTTCGTGATCGTTTCTCTTTCCTGATACTGTGCACATGGGAAGGAGAGGGAGAATGCTATGAATGATGGGTGGCATAGGGAGAGCGCCAAGAATGCAATTGTCTGTTTCAGTGGGAGTGTCGAGACGGTCGCTTTGGAGATGAGAAGGGTGAATGCTGTGGAGGATTGGTTGTGCCTTGATGGCACTGACTGAGCCACCGGCTGCTCCAGTGGTAGCTGCTGCTGCTGGAGGCTTTGAACTGCCTCCATCAAAACTTCATTTGCTGTCTGAGTGCAGCAATCTATGCATCCGTGGTGGCCACAGGACGTGAGGAACTGGGCTTTGCTATCGAAGGTGGGGGAGGAATATCTTTCTGACGAGAAGATTGCCTTACCGATCCAGTCGAGTGTTGAGCTCTGGTTCTTGATATGGTTGACTATAGTCTCTCCCTACCTGATGCGCCAATTTGTTACAGCCAATTTTCTATCGTTGGAGAAGAGCACCTGTCAAACAAAGTCCTCACAGATCGGAGTTGTGTCCAGTGGAGACCCTTCGATGCTTAAGTCAGAGAAGAGTTTGATGAATAGCTAATAAGAATATTGAGAATGGCAGAGTCTTAGCTTGAAATTATCTCATACTACAAGAAATGCCACTTTTTACGTTGAATTTATTTATGACGAAAATATATTTCATCGCAAATAAGGATATTTACGATGAAAATCAAAATTCATCGTTAATAATTATTTATTTATGATGAAAATAATTTTTCATCAAAAATATCTTCATATTTATGATGAAAATAAAATTTTATCATAAATACATATTATTTACGATAAAATTAATCATCATAAATAATAAAATATTTATTTTAAATTTAAATTTTTAAATATTAGCAATAAAAAAGTTTCATCGTAAATAATGAAAGTATTTGCAATGAAAATTAAATTTTCATCAAAAATAAATGTTATTTATGATTAAAAATTTTTATCACTAATATTTAAAAAAAATAAAAAATTTTAAAAAATTAATAATTAAAGATTATTTATGATAAAAATATTACATCATAAATAATAGAGTATTGACAATGAAACCTAAATTTTCATCGTAAATACCTATTATTTATAATAAAATTTTTTATTAGTAATATGTGAAAAAAAATAAAAATTTTAAAAATTTAAAAATTATAGATTATTTATGATAAAAATATTACATCATAAATACTGAAGTATTTATGATGAAAAATTATTTTCTATCATAAATACTTAAGTCTTTACAATGAAAAATTTTTGTCGCTACTATTTGAAAGAAAATAAAAAATTTAAAAATATAGATTATTTGTAATAAAAATATTACATCATAATAATAAAGTATCAGTGATGAAACCTAAATTTTTATTGTAAATATATTTTATTTATGATAAAAATTTTTCATCATTAATATATGAAAAAATATAAAAAATTTTAAAAATTTAAAAATTATAGATTATTTATGATGAAAATATTACATCATAAATATTGAAGTATTCATGATGAAAGTTATTTTCTATCATAAATACTCAAGTATTTATGATGAAAATTTTTTATCGCTAATATTTAAAAAAAAAAAATATAAATATAAAATAATAAATATTTATGATGAAAATATTATATCATAAATAATAGATTATTGATGATGAAAATAAAATTTTTGTTAAAATATTTTTATTTGATGAAATTTTTTCGTTGCTAATATGTATAAAAAAATAAAAAAATTTAAAAATTATAGATTATTTATGATGAAAATATTACATCACAAATACTTGTGTATTCATGATGAAAAAGTAATTTTCTATCATAAATACTTTAGTATTTATGATAAAATTTTTATCTAATATTTAAAAAAATAAAAATTTTAAAAATTTAAAAATTATAATTATTTATGATAAAAATATTATGTCATAAATAATAAATATTTATGATAAAAATATATTTTCTATCATAAATACTTAGTATTTATACATATTTTCATCGCTAATACATGAAAAAAAAATAAAAAA
>NC_025996.2:34879852-34900432 GCF_000442705.2 Elaeis guineensis
TGCCTCCATCAAAACCTTCATTTGCTGTCTGAGTGCAGCAATCTATGCATCCGTGGTGGCCACAGGACGTGAGGAACTGGGCTTTGCTATCGAAGGTGGGGAGGAATATCTTTCTGACGAGAAGATTGCCTTACCGATCCAGTCGAGTGTTGAGCTCTGGTTCTTGATATGGTTGACTATAGTCTCTCCCTACCTGATGCGCCAATTTGTTACAGCCAATTTTCTATCGTTGGAGAAGAGCACCTGTCAAACAAAGTCCTCACAGATCGGAGTTGTGTCCAGTGGAGACCCTTCGATGCTTAAGTCAGAGAAGAGTTTGATGAATAGCTAATAAGATATTGAGAATGGCAGAGTCTTAGCTTGAAATTATCTCATACTACAAGAAATGCCACTTTTTACGTTGAATTTATTTATGACGAAAATATATTTCATCGCAAATAAGGATATTTACGATGAAAATCAAAATTCATCGTTAATAATTATTTATTTATGATGAAAATAATTTTTCATCAAAAATATCTTCATATTTATGATGAAAATAAAATTTTATCATAAATACATATTATTTACGATAAAATTAATCATCATAAATAATAAAATATTTATTTTAAATTTAAATTTTTAAATATTAGCAATAAAAAAGTTTCATCGTAAATAATGAAAGTATTTGCAATGAAAATTAAATTTTCATCAAAAATAAATGTTATTTATGATTAAAAATTTTTATCACTAATATTTAAAAAAAATAAAAAATTTTAAAAAATTAATAATTAAAGATTATTTATGATAAAAATATTACATCATAAATAATAGAGTATTGACAATGAAACCTAAATTTTCATCGTAAATACCTATTATTTATAATAAAATTTTTTTATTAGTAATATGTGAAAAAAATAAAAATTTTAAAAATTTAAAAATTATAGATTATTTATGATAAAAATATTACATCATAAATACTGAAGTATTTATGATGAAAAATTATTTTCTATCATAAATACTTAAGTCTTTACAATGAAAAATTTTTGTCGCTACTATTTGAAAGAAAATAAAAAATTTAAAAATATAGATTATTTGTAATAAAAATATTACATCATAAATAATAAAGTATCAGTGATGAAACCTAAATTTTTATTGTAAATATATTTTATTTATGATAAAAATTTTTCATCATTAATATATGAAAAAATATAAAAAATTTTAAAAATTTAAAAATTATAGATTATTTATGATGAAAATATTACATCATAAATATTGAAGTATTCATGATGAAAAGTTATTTTCTATCATAAATACTCAAGTATTTATGATGAAAATTTTTTATCGCTAATATTTAAAAAAAAAAAATATAAATATAAAAATAATAAATTATTTATGATGAAAATATTATATCATAAATAATAAATTATTGATGATGAAAATAAAATTTTTGTTATAAATATGTTTTATTTACGATAAAACTTTTTTGTTGCTAATATGTATAAAAAAATAAAAAAATAAAAAAATTATAAATTATTTATGATGAAAATATTACGTCACAAATATTTGTGTATTCATGATGAAAAGTAATTTTCTATCATAAATACTCTAGTATTTACGATAAAAAATTTTATCGCTAATATTTAAAAGAAAATAAAAAAAATTTAAAAATTTAAAAAATATATATTATTTATGATAAAAATATTATGTCATAAATAATGAGTATTTATGATAAAAAAATATATTTTCTATCATAAATACTTTAGTATTTATGACATCATATTTTCATCACTAATACATGAAAAAAAAATAAAAAATTTTAAAAATTTAAAAATTATAAATTATTTATGATAAAAATTTAACATCATCAATAATCAAATATTGGTGATAAAAATTGAATTTTTATGATAAATACTTTATTATTTATGATAAAAAAATTTTATCGCTAATAAATGAGTAAAAATAAAAAAATTTAAAAAAATTGAAATTATAAATTATT
Organism: Elaeis guineensis; assembly: GCF_000442705.2. NCBI lineage: Eukaryota > Viridiplantae > Streptophyta > Magnoliopsida > Arecales > Arecaceae > Elaeis > Elaeis guineensis. The sequence continues at coordinate 34,881,831 of NC_025996.2, forward strand.
TATGATGAAAACTCTATTTCCATCGTAAATAAAATGTATTTGTAATGAAAAATATATTTTCATTATAAATAATCCATTATTTATAATAAAAAAATTTCATTGCTAATATTTGAAAAAAATAAAAATTTTTTATAAATTCATAAATTACAGATTATTAGTGATAAAAAAAATTTTATTGAAGGATGTTTAGATATATTATAGTAATTTTTTTTATATTTATAAAATAAATATTAGATAGTTTTTAAAAAATAATATGTGCACAAAAAAAGTATGTAGAATATTAAGATATCCCTGATCCTCAATCTTTATAAGGCTTTTTCTGTGGCATCTTGAACCAATCCAAAATCAATTCTTGGAGGATAGATCAAGAGAAAGATGGTTAGAAATTGAAGCTGAGAATGTCGTCATTCCTTTGGCTGCCCACTTGAATCTCGCCCAGATGACGTTCGATCTTTTGGACCTTTTGCTCGAGATCCTCCTCCTGATGAGATTTTGTGAGGCACAGAGAGTAGCCCAAGGTCGAATCTCTATTGGAGGAGACCGGAGAATGTTGGCATTATTTTTCATACCTGGACCCTGATGGGACGGTGATTGTCGATCGATCTGGGTAGAATGACGCGCACCTCGAGAGAAATTCTCTGGAAGCAATTTTGCTGGCTACACGGAGAGGACACAGTTTGAGGAGCATGTTGCGAGGTTTGTCATTGCTCTGTGGTTTACTGTAAATGCTGGACGGTGTTGGTCAATGCTTGGACCTGTCGGATCAGGTTGTTGAATCGTTACGGGTCCTCTATAATAGGTGGTGGTATAGGCCCTTGAGGAGTGGATGCTTGCACTAGATCACCCATGCTTCGTCGAGATGATTGTCAATGAGAAGCGGCAGAGTTGTTGCAAGTTTTTGTTCTTACCATAGTTCATCTATTTCATTACTAAAATATTCTGAAAAGTTGATATATTTACTACATCAGTTATATATATATATACACACACACATATATATATATACATATATTATTGTATTATTATGGCTAAGAGATGAATGAAAAATGAATGGAAGAAAATAATACGGAGAACAAGACTTGGTTAGAGAAATTTTTTTTAAATGAGAAATTATTTTTTATTAATTATTAGCATTGAAAAAAATTTCGTCGCCAATGTAATTAGCGATGAAATTGAAAATTTTTGTCATCAATAATATTTTTTCGGGGCTGAATTTTTTTAGTGAATTTTTTTTTGACAGAAATTATTAGCGATGAAAATTAATTTTTTATCTCAAATATTTTTTGTTCGAAATATTTACGATGAAAATTGATTAGTAGCAATGAAAATTTGCTTCGCTAATACCCCGTGTCCCATCAACTCCCATCGGAAATCCATTTTTCTTCCTCGTCCCCCCCGACAGTCTGGCTTCCTCCCCCTCCCACGAGCTTCCTCCCCCTCGGTGTCCCACATGCCTCCGATTTCCTCTGTCGTGCCGGTTTCCTCCCCTGCCGCCGTCGCCGCCGTCGTCGAGGTGAGTCGACTTCATCTCTGTTTTTTTTTGGGGTGGGTTTCGACCGAGGATGGGTATGGAGAATGTGCCGAGGCCGGTGTGCCGGGGACGGCGGGCCGCGGCCACATGGGGCTTGCGGGCCATGATGGCGACGGAGGGCTGGGGCCGACGATGGGCCGGTGAGCCGGAATCAGCGACGTCGACTCTTCTTTTTTTTTTGGGGGTGGGTTCGAGCCAGGGTCGGGGATGGGGAATGGCATGGGGCCGGCGTGCTGGGGACGGTGGGCCGAGGCCTTGACGGCGAGCCGCGGCCACGTGGGGCTTGCATGCCGGGGCCTGCGTGTCGGGGCGTGCTGGGTTGGCGACGGCGGGTCGAGGAGGGGCCGGGGCCGCCGAGCCGAAGCTGGCGACGATGAGCCGGGATGGGGTCGGGTCACAGCTGTGTCGGGGCCTGCGGGCCGGGCCGGTGATGGCGGGCCAGGGAGGGGCCGGTGAGCCAGAGCTGGAGCCGACAACGGTGAGCCAGGGTGCGACTGTGCTGGGGACGGCGGGCCGGGCATGCGTGGCCTACGAGCCGGGCACGCGTGGGTTCGGATGGGTCAGGCCTGGGTTGGGGTGGGTCGGGCCTTGATGGGGCCGATCGGATCGGGTCCGGTTGGGCTGGCGCGGGTCGGGTCAGGCTGGGTTCGGGGATGGCGGAGTCAGGGTGGGGTGGGTCGGACAGGGTCGGGTCAGGCTGGGGCTGGTCGGGTGGAGCTGGGTCGGGTCCGATCGGGCTGGGGGAGTTCGGGCTTGGATGGGGCGGGTTGGGGATGGCAGGGTCCGGGTCGGGTTGATTTTGGTTCGGGCTGGGATGGGGTGGGTCGGGCCGGATAGGGTCGGGCTGGCGCGGGTCGGGTCGGGCTAGAGCCGGGGATGGCAGAGCCTGGGCTGGGGTTGGTCGGGTGGAGCCGGGTTGGGTCCGATCGGGCTAGGGTGTGTCGGGCCGGGATGGGGTGGGTCGGGGATGGTAGGGTCCGGGCCGGGTTGGTTCCAGTTCGGGCTGGGATGGGGCAGGCCGGGTCGGGTCGGGCTGGGGTGGGTCAGGTGGAGTCAGGGCGGGTCGGGTCCGGTCCGATCCACGTTAGGCCGGGCTAGGGCAGGTGGGGTTGGGATGGGGCGGGTCAGGTCAGGTCTTCATGAAGATGAAATATGATGCTGAAATTATTATAATTGTTGTATATTATTTTTTAGTATTACTGTTGAAGTTAGTTAATTATTTGACTAATTATTTTTTCACTAACACAATGCACATTACTGTTACTTGTTACAATTAAATTATTTTATGTGCTGTTTTGTATGCTGTTTGTTGGTGCAAAAATCCACTTGCGCCGGAGAAACTGGAGTCGAGGAAGTCGCGGTCACCGCCGGGACCTGCAAAAGAAGTCTAAACCGGAGGTGGGGTTGCTCCGGCAAGACCCTCCGACGCTCAAGTCAGTTCTCTGCCTCAACAAGAATGGAGTGCTCGAACGGAGAATTTAGCAGAGTTTTTAGATAAAAAGATGAGAGCTTATAGAATAACGTATCTGGAGCCCCCCCCTTTTATAGGTGGAGGGGGCAGTAGCCTGATAGCGACGTCTGTAACCGTTTGGCAGTGGGCTGCCCTGGGTCAGGCAGAGTTTGCTGCAGAGAGTAGTGGAGTGGACCCGTGGCTATCACCGGGGTGTGCCACATGGAGTCTGCCACAGGGAGTGGGGCGGCATCTGTAGTCGCGATTCGTCAGCAGATGGGAGAATCGCACGGTATCCATCGCAGGAAGTGGAGCAGGATCGTGGCCGTTATTGTGGTCTGCCAGGGAGTAGTGGAGCTGCGCGAGACCCGTCGTAGGGAGTGGAGTAGTGCTGTGACCATTACTGCGGCCTGTCAGGGAGTGATGGAGCTGCGTAGAGTCTGCCGCAGGAAGTGGAGCAGTGTTGTCCGTTACTGTGGCCTGCCAGGGGGGTCCAGACTTGTCGGTCGAAGTTCGGTTGGAGTCGGTAGCGAGGTCCGGCTCCCGTAGGAGTCCGGGCGGAGTCTTCCTGCAATTAAAGTTAAAGGCGAAGTTCGGCTCCCGTAGGAGTCCGGACAAGGCTTACCGGCAGCTGGTGTTGAGGATGGAGCCCGGCTCCCATAGGAGTCCGGGCGGAGTCTACTTGCGGTTGAAATCGTTGGCGGAGTCCGGCTCCCGTAGGAGTCCAGACGAAGTCTGTCTGCAGCCGTTGGAGTCGAGGACGAAGTCCGGCTCCCGTAGGAGTCCGGGCGGAGTCTTCCTGCAATTAAAGTTAAAGGCGAAGTCCGACCTCCGTAGGAGTCCGGACAAGGCTTACCGGCAGCTGATGTTGAGGACGGAGCTCGGCTCCCGTAGGAGTCCGGGCGGAGTCTACTTGCGGTTGAAATCATTGGCGGAGTCCGACTCCCGTAGGAGTCCGGACGGAGTCTGTCTGCAGCCGTTGGAGTCGAGGACGAAGTCCGGCTCCCGTAGGAGTCCGGGCGGAGTCTTCCTTCAATTAAAGTTAAAGGCGAAGTCCGGCTCCCGTAGGAGTCCGGACAAGGCTTATCGGCAGCTGGTGTTGAGGACGGAGCCCGGCTCCCGTAGGAGTCCGGGCGGAGTCTACTTGCGGTTGAAATTGTTGGCGGAGTCTGGCTCCCGTAGGAGTCCGGACGAAGTCTGTCTGCAGTCGTTGGAGTCGAGGATGAAGTTCGGCTCCCGTAGGAGTCCGGGCGGAGTCTTCCTTCAATTAAAGTTAAAGGCGAAATCCGACCCCCGCAGGAGTCCGGACAAGGCTTACCGGCAGCTGATGTTGAGGACGGAGCCCGCCTCCCATAGGAGTCCGGGCGGAGTCTACTTGCGATTGAAATTGTTGGCGGAGTCCGGCTCCCGTAGGAGTCCGGACGGAGTCTGTCTGCAGCCGTTGGAGTCGAGGACGAAGTCCGGCTCCCGTAGGAGTCCGGGCGGAGTCTTCCTTCAATTAAAGTTAAAGGCGAAGTTCGGCTCCCGTAGGAGTCCGGACAAGGCTTACCGGCAGCTGGTGTTGAGGACGGAGCCCGGCTCCCGTAGGAGTCCGGGCGGAGTCTACTTGCGGTTGAAATTGTTGGCGGAGTCCGGCTCCCGTAGGAGTCCGGACGGAGTCTGTCTGCAGCCGTTGGAGTCGAGGACGAAGTCCGGCTCCCGTAGGAGTCCGGGCGGAGTCTTCCTTCAATTAAAGTTAAAGGCAAAGTCCGGCTCCCGTAGGAGTCCGGACAAGGCTTACCGGCAGCTGGTGTTGAGGACGGAGCCCGGCTCCCGTAGGAGTCCGGGCGGAGTCTACTTGCGGTTGAAATTGTTGGCGGAGTCCGGCTCCCGTAGGAGTCCGGACGAAGTCTGTCTGCAGCCGTTGGAGTCGAGGACGAAGTCCGGCTCCCGTAGGAGTCCGAGCGGAGTCTTCCTGCAATTAAAGTTAAAGGCGAAGTCCGGCCCTCGTAGGAGTCCGGACAAGGCTTACCGGCAGCTGATGTTAAGGATGGAGCCCGGCTCCCGTAGGAGTCCGGGCGGAGTCTACTTGCGGTTGAAATTGTTGGCGGAGTCCGGCTCCCGTAGGAGTCCGGATGAAGTCTGTCTGCAGCCGTTGGAGTCGAGGACGAAGTCCGGCTCCCGTAGGAGTCCGGGCGGAGTCTTCCTGCAATTGAAGTTAAAGACGAAGTCCGGCTCCCGTAGGAGTCCGGGCGGACCTCCTGGAGCCGATTCTGCTGAAGACTTCGGCTGTGGATATTTTATACCCAACACTGTTAAAATTATAAATAAAAAAATATTTTTATTTTAAAGAAAACTCTATTGAAATTTTTGATCAAAAAATTTTAATATGAAGTTATTTTTTCTTGATAAATTAGAAATCCATCTTCGAATACACGTTCAAAGATAGTACTTAAATTATATTGAGCCGTAGATTTTCGTTCAAATTTCGATCTTCATCGAGATCGAAACTTGGATGTCCCGTATTCGGGCTTTTTAAAAAAGTAATAGTATTATTATTGTTAATAGTTGATATTTCATTTCATTATATGGTATTCAGTAGTTATCTGTCCATTATTCTCTGGGTATATGGTGGATAGGGTACATGGGCACCATATCCACATCATATACTTGGAGAACCATGGAGATATGCTGTCAAAATTTTTATAAAAATAAGATAAAATATTCACTAATAACAATAATGAGATTATTACTTTTCTGAAAGGGATAGGACCACACCTGTTAGTAATGATTTGAAAAGGATAGGATCATGCATTTTTACTTCATAAAGGGACAGGGTCACATATTTTCTGTGTTAATATTCAGTCTGCACGTCTTTTTTAATATGTGTTATTTTGTATAAAGTGATCCGGATCTGGATCCGGATCAAAATTTTGGTTGGAATTCAGAATGCGATTCAGTCCAAAATTTGGATCGAGGTCCTGGAAACCACAAATTTTTTTTTGATTGTTAATGATTTTGTGTTTATTGTTAGATGAATATCAACAAAAGTTGGATGAATGCTAGAAAAAAATTTTGCCTGAATACCGAAAAGGAGTTCGAGATTTCATTGATTTTGCATGGCGTAAGGCTGACAGTGCTAGTCGAATAAAGTGTCTATGTAAGAGATGTGTCAATATGGTATATCGTCACATAATACTTGTTGAAGAGCATTTGCTACAATATGGTATGGATAAGAAGTATACTTGTTAGACATGGCATAGGGAGGATGATGCGAATGAGGTGGTGCGCGACGATGATGATATTGAAGATGATAGTGATGCTGATGGACCTGTCGAACATACGAGTATAGGAGAATTGTTACATGATTTACATCAAGGTGCTTCTTCGAATGTACAGGTGAATACTGCTGCATCTGAAAGCAATTCTAATCATGAACATAATATCCAGCTTGAGGTAAAAGGGATCTCTGAACAGTTTGCAAAGCTTGTAAGAGATGCACGAGAGCCACTTTATCCAAACTGTATAAAGTTTTCAAAGTTAGAGTTTTTGATAAAATTGCTTCACATCAAAATCGTGAACCGATGGAGTCAAAAGCCATTTGATCAAATTTTAACATTGATTAAAGCAGCTCTGCCCGATGGAGAGAGACTGCCAAAATTATATTTTGAAGCAAAAATATACATGTGGAAAATTAGGCTTGGCTATACTCCTATACATGTCTGCAAAAAATGACTGCATATTATTTTATAAGGATAACGAACAAGCAACTGAATATCCGAATTGCGATGAGCCTAGATACAAAATCGATAATAGAAAAGGAAAAAAGATACCTCAAAAGATTTTGAGATATTTTTTTATTGATTTCAAGACTTCAAAGATTGTACATGTCTACAAAGATAGCTGAAGAAATGAGATGGCATTATGAGCAGCGGATTCTGGAGGAGGACATACTTAGCCACCCGACCGACTCTTTAGTGTGGAAAGACTTTGATGCAAAGTATCCGTACTTTATGAGTGACCTGCGCAATATCAGGCTTGGTCTAGTGACAGATAGATTTAATTTCTTTGACAATATGAGTACCTGTTACAGCATGTGACCTGTGATGCTAGTTGTATACAATGTGTCCCTTTGGAAGTGCATGAAAGAATAATTTATTTTTATGTCACTATTGATTCTGGGTCTGAAAGCATCAGGTAATGAGATTGATGTATATCTACGACCTTTAATTGATGATCTGAAGGAGTTATGGGAAAACGGGGTTCAAACATATGATTCTGTGAGTCGAAGAAATTTTAAGTTGCATGCTTCGATATTATGGACTATAAATGATTTTCTGGCATATGAAAACTTATCTAGATGGAGCACCAAAGGATATCTGGCATGTCCAATATGCAATAGGAATACATCATCCTTACATTTAAAGCACGGATGGAAAATATGTTTCATGGATCATCGGTGGTTTTTTTTTTTGCTAATCATTCTTGGAGGATCCATTATAATCAATTCTTTGATGGTAAGTCCGATCGACATTCGCCACCCAAGGAGTTAAGTGGATTAGAAATTTTAGAACAACTTGAAGTCATTGAAAATATCCTATTTGAAAAAATATCAGGTACTCGCAAGCGAAAGCGTACTGAAGCATTAGACGAAGCGAAGCATCTTTTTCAAACTACCGTATTGAAAGCAGCTACTACTTCATCATAATCTAGATGTAATGCACATTGAAAAGAATATTTATGATAATATCATCAATATTGTCTTGAATATTTCAGAAAAAATAAAAGATGATACAAAAGCTCATCTTGATCTGCAGAAAATGAGAATCCAGTCGGAGTTGCATTTAGTTCGTTGAGGTGAAAAATTTTTTATGTCACCCGCATGTTATTCGCTGTTTGGAGAGGAAAAGAAGAATTTCTGTGGATGGTTCAAAATCGTAAAATTTTCTGATGCATACGCTTCAAACGTATCCCGGTGTATTGGGAACAACGACGGCAGTATCTCTGGTATGAAAATTCATGACTCCCATGTGATGATGTAACATTTGCTTCCTGTGATCATGCATGGCTATTTGGGTAGTGATGTTCAAACCACATTGATTGAGCTAGGAGTGTTCTTTCGAGAACTATGTTGCCGAAAATTAAAGATTAACTTATTTGAGAGATCAGAGAAGGATATCGTACTCATTATTTGTAAGTTAGAAAATTTTTTTTCACCATCATTTTTTGATGTTATGGTGCATCTAGTTGTCCATCTTTCAAAAGAAACTCTTTTAGCCAGACCGGTATATTATCGATGGATGTATCCTATTGAAAGGTAAAGAAGTTATACGTATTTTGTCATATCAGTTACTAGATGTAAATATATTTTTAAAATTAAAATTTATTTTTATTTATAGATTTTTGTGCATCTTAAAAAAGTATGTGCATAATAAAGCAAGGCCTGAAGGCTCTATAGCGAAAGTATATGTAGCTATCGAGTCTGTCATATTCTGCTCAATGTATCTTGATGATGTCGAAATAAGACTCAATCGTACAGATCGTAATGCAGAACGTGAATGGAGTGATAATGAGCCGACGTTGTCTATGTTTAAACAAACGGTTCGATCTATTGGTGCAAGAAAATTTGAATTTATGGATGTCAACGAGCTATCCAAGGCATATTTTTACGTTCTTAATAATTATGAAGAAATTAAAGATTTTATTGAGTAAGTATCATTTTACAATACTATTTAATGATAAAAAAAAAATTTCATATCGGTGTAAAATTAAAAATTGTAACTTCTTGTAGTGAGCACAAGAGTATACTATATAGAAAGAATAATACTGATGCGGATGATCGACATAGAAGAAAATTTATAAAATAATTTGGTGATCTTGTAAGCTGCATTAGTGATACGTTATTTATTTATTTATAAATAATATTATTTCAATCAACATAATGATTTATTTTATGATACAGATAAAACATAAGTATTTCAATAAAGAAGTGGGTGCAACCGATGAGTTGCACGATTTAGCTTATGATCCCGATCGAAGGATTAATCACTACACATCTTGTATCATTGGAGGAATAAGATTCCACACAAGAGAGCTTGAGATGCAATGACGGACCCAGAATAGTGGAATTGCTACAACAGGATATGAAGGAGAAGAAGAGATTGATTATTATGGTGTACTGATAGATATCATAGAATCGAAGTATGGGTCCAGTAATTCTATATTTTTATTTCAGTGTGAATGGTAGGATATTAGTAATAAAAAGATCGGGATTCATGTCAATTCATAATTTATTAGTATAAATCTTGCACGAACATGGTATCAAAATGAGCCGTACATATTAGCAACTCAAGCGAAACAAGTAATATATTTGAAAGACCTAAAATATCGAGATAATTGGCATGTCATACAAAAAATAACATCTAGAGGCGTATATGATATACCAACTCGATTAGAGATGGATGAAATTTTAGATTTATATAAAGAAGAAGCTTTTCAGCAAGAAGAACAAACATCAGCCGAGTTTTTGGTTGATGAAGAACTTATAACTGTACCTTTGAATAGGGCAGATCTCCCATCCAATGAAGTTGAAGCTGACTTTGTATCTAATCTGGATGAGTCAGAGGATGACGATCAGTTCATAAATGATGAGGAGATAGAAGACGATACATATATCGATTACTGTGATTCGGACGAGAATCTATACATCGAGGAAGATACGAATATTGATGAGTAGATCTTTATTCTTCGTTCAATTTTATATTGCAATAATGGTATGCGATATAATTGTATTCATTAGAATGTTATTTGATTAATATTATTATTATTATATAATATTATATTTATTTACATCTCAATTCTTACAGATATGGCACCAGGAGATAGACAACGATGATCGCGTTCACAGTTACCTACAGACAGCTCGGAGGTTGAGGTGCCTTCACCGATCTCCATTGCCTCACCGACTCCAATGTTAGAGGGTCCTGCACTGGTAGGTCCCAGTGAGCCGACTACGAGTGAGCCGGGTCCCAGTGAGGTGGGTCCCAGTGAGGCTGGTCTCAGTGGTATTAATCATTACACTTTATATTTAATAAAATTTGATTCTTTTATTTAGATCATACTAATGATTTATTTATTATTATTTTAGGTCAGTTTACATCGGTGGTTAGACAAGGACGAGATCCATCGAAGAACCTCGCTTTAGAGTGTTGGAGACGTGAGCACCCGGGACAGCGTCTCCGGATAGAGATACTGACTGGCTACACTAGACCCATTAGGGGATGGTGTAACCATGGCAGATTGAGCTGGACATCATATGCCGCAGCTATGCCCTGGTGACGCTCTTCGATTGACGTCATGTTGTCCCGGCTCAGAGACAGGTTTTCTACACCCACTTACAGATAAAATAAATTATATTACGAATATTTAATTTGCATAGTATTTTTCTAATATTTGTTATTGGCAGGGTGTATTTGACATCGTCGATTTCGAGGATGATCGTGTGAGGGAGCGATCGATACCTATCTATCCTTGCGCTTCAAGGATTATCGCCATTACATGCATCAACATTGGTACTGAGTGGTGCAGGCTCATGGGCAGGAGGCAGCGCGGCTGCAGCCCTATGACAGCATCACAATCGATGATTGGACTACCATATGCCGGCATTACGAGGATCCAGCATATCAGGTTACACATCTAAATTTTTTTAGATTTTAATGACTTAATCATTTATTCTTAAATTATATTTGTTATCTACTAATTTTACTGCTAATTTTACAGAGACGATGTGCCCAGAATGCGGCGAACCGGGCGAGACAGACCGTGCCGCATTATGGGGGTTCGAGATCATTTGCTCGCCACATGGAGCACATGGTACGTATTTTTTAAAATTTTAATTATGATATACTTTTTTAATTATTTAAAATTTTTTAAAAATAATTCTCAAATTGCAGAGAGATGCTGAGAGTGGCGAGCTTCCTGATAGGATCGATATCTACCACCGGACCCACCAGCGACGGTCAGGGGAGTGGACGATGGGGAGCCAGGAGCTCTTTGTAAATTTTTTTAATTAATTTTTTATTCATAATTTGATCTTTATTAGAAAATTAAAATAACTTTAATTTTTATTTTCAAGATTGTATAACCGACATGAGATCTCAGCCTACCTTTGAGGGCTCGACCGCACTCACAGATGATGAGATCTGTGATCGGATGCTTGGTACGAGATCCTGTTATATTAGGGGTCTAGGATATGGGATCACTACACCTTCATCTTCACGATTATCTAGGGCTGGGATCCATTCTATGTGCCAGGCTTGGTTGATGGAGGTGCAGAGATAGGTTATCGAGGATTGACAGCTGGCTGAGCAGCGAGCTCAGGAGCTGGCTGCACGCATCGATCAATATCAACAGCTCCAGATCCAGATAATGGAGCGGATGGCGCACATAGAGCAGACGATCCAGATGCTGAGCCAATAGCAGGCCGGTTTGAGCTCCATCGAGCATTCTCCATCCCCACCTCGTTCTCCACGTGCCGATATGTGATGGCTCTTTGATGTATTTTTTTTAAAACTCTTATAATTTTAATTTGATATGATAAAATAATAAAATTTATTTATCATTTTATTGTGCAAATTTCTTGTTTCAATTTTTTAATTTATAAAAAATATTATACATATAACTTAAAAAAATGTATCCAAATTTAAAAAAAAATAATTCAGAATTATTACTGATAAAATATTCATCGTAAAAAAAAATTACAAAAATGATTTAATTTTTTAAAAAATATATAATTAACAGCAATGAAAATTTTTTTATCGTAAATAATTATTAGCGACGTAAAATTCTATCAAAATAATATTTATTTACGACGTAAATATTAGTCGCTAAAGTTTTTTAATTTTTATTTTCTAATTAAATAAAATTTTTGGCAATGAAAAATTTTTATTGCTAAAAAGTTTGAAATAATAGCGACAAATAATTTTCGTTGTAAATTATTTTTTATGAATAATTTTTTTTATTTTTAGTTTTTTATGACGAAAATATTTCATCACAAATTACTTTTATTGGCGATGAAAAAAAATTTTATCGTAAAATATTATCAACGACGGTATTTTTTGCGATGAAATTTTGGCGACGAAATTTTCGTCACTAATTATTATTAGCGACGAATTTGGCTTATTAGCGACGAAAATTTTTCGTAGCTAATAACTTATTTTCTTGTAGTGTTAACTATGCTGCTTGTTTACCTCTCCTTTTATAGATGATTCTGATATTACCGTCGAGCACGTGGTCTTGCTTTTTATGGTGCTAAATTATCGAGCTATAATCATAGAGTTAGTGGGCCGTTTATTCTCATTAATGGCCATGACATGTAGTCGATAACTGTTCATAACGGTTAGAGTGTATTGAGCAGATTGGCCAACTATATGTCGGTAATACTGATAAGTCGGTAGAAGATCCGAATGTGTATCGACTGGTAACTCTGATATGCCGTTCAGTCGGGAGTTAACCAGATTGTTAGTTGATGGTTGATAGTAGCTGATTGTCGGTCAGTCAGTCGATTATGAGTCGGCGTAATGTGCTCATACGATCGATGTAGAGTCGGAATCGATGGTTGATTGATTTGTCCCAGTATATATATATATATATATATATATATATATATATATATATATTCCGACTCCCACGCTATTCCCGTCCTGCGATTCTGTTCATCTTGCTGGATCCCGCTGGACCCGGCAGCATGTTCTGCCTTTAAATTAGAAGGATTTTAAATCTAGACCGCCGGTTTTGCATGAAAGACTCCCCAGCAACCGTAGATTGAAACAAATCATGCTTAAATTAAGGCATGGCCTACGAGGCATTCATAAAAGCATTCATTCCTTTGATTAGGCAAATCACCGGTTCAAGAGCCAAGAAGTTCCATAATCCATACTCTCACAATTATGGTTCCAATGGACCTAAGTATCATGCACTAAAAGATTGTAAATTATTTGGAATTCCTGTCTCTAGGAAAGTAAACAATGCATGACTCCACGTCTCATTCAGGTTTCATCTTCTCAATTACAGATGCTCTGATTTTTTATATAGGTGCATGTGTATTATTTTTATTTTTAATTTTGTTTTTTACTGACTGTTTTTGTTTATTATATATTAGCTTTTATTTAAGTTATTTATTTTAGTCAAATTTTAATACTTATTTAAGATATGTTGACCTTTTCTATTCCATAATGTTGAATAACCTAATTTTCCATTTTTTATCTTTTAACATGCATTTCACCATGCCCATTTGCTACTAAATAACAAATGGGAAGTTTTTAAGTAATAATCGACATAATATTACACTTTATGCTACTTGATACTTCACGATTTTTTAATAAACAATATTTGCAATTAATATTTATTAAAAATAAATTATTTGTTGTTATTTTATATTAGAAATATTTTTAATTAGTTTATTATCAAAAATTGCCCAATGACTTCTTATCCAAAAAAAAAAAAAAAAGCCAATTGACCTAACAACACAGTTTCAACCTAGCATTAACAATAATAATTTTTCAACTATGTTCTGGTTGGCATGCTCACCTGGACTGAAACACCGGGCAGAAGAGACTCGTCCAGTGAAAATGTTCGCCTAGTCCATTACAAAATACTAAATGATTTAATGCATCTCACTTCACCTGTTGACTTCTAGTTCAGTAAGGTGCAGTCAATCTCACTTCACCTGTTGACTTCTAGTTCAGTAAGGTGCAGTCAATGGCTTCCATGAAGATCACCCTCTACCAGACACCACCATCAGATGCATGGTTATATAATCTACAGTACATAGACCGCATCCTAATGGTCGCGAGTGCAAATCAACTCATAATGCAGAAGAATGACAAATCCTTAAGGCCATGTGTCTAAGAAATGAATATGCAATGACAAGAACTCCATTTCTCAACTAGTTTAAATCATGGTACATTTGACAGAACTTCCATGAAATGATTTCCTGTGGTTGGTCAAACTGTAAACATAATAGTGATTAATTCAATCCTAATATCAGCATGGTTTACAAAATTATTTTTCTTGTTTGTTGTATCATGGATTACAAAATCACTTCAATTTCATCAACTAATATTTCCTGCTATGCTCCAGCTGGTCAATTCTCATGCTGTAATTTAGTTGGAAAATGATGCTGTAGTCCAGCAAGCTACCAAAATCAGCAGTCAGCTTTCTGCGCTGAACAAAACCTTTACGCCTTGGTTGGGAGAGAAGAATAGGAGAGAAAAAAAAGGGAATTGGAGAGAAAGTTACAACTTTCCTTTGATTGGAAGTTTTTTATAAAAGATATGGAAAGAAAAAGAGAGAAATGGAGGGAATACAAATTCTCTTAAATCCACAATCTTTTTCTCCTCTAAATCGAGTAGAATTGGACAGAAAGGAATTGAGAATTAGTAAATCTTTTATAATTCCCATCTTACTCTTTTAATGATAAAGAATAAAATTAATATTATATTTTAATCCTAAGACTTATTAAATAAAAAAATAAAAAAATTAAAAAATAAGATCTTTTCTTGATTTCTTTCTTGAGTTTGTTAGGTTCCTTTCAAGGATATAATAATAAAAGAAGGTTGTAATATTTTATTTCATTTCATTTCTTTTTTACTTCCAATCAAGAAGGAAAAAAATTACTTTCTTTTTTCTTTAAACTTCCAATTAAAAGGAAAGAGATATACTTACTTTCTTTTTTTTTTTTCCTCTCCTTATTAATATTTTTTTTCTTTTTTTCCCAAACTTCCAACCAAAGCGTTAAAGATGGAATAGGTGTAGAACCCAAGCTGCACCCAGTCTAACTCAAATCAGCGCAGGCAAACATCTCCTGAAGAAATGGATACCTGAGGCATGACGGGGCTTAGTCACCAAAATCATGTTCATGGATGTAGAACCAAACTTTATCTGTTTAAAATTCCATCACAAAAAATCAAAAACATAATGATCTTCTCTTTACCAAACCTGCTTATCCCGCTAAACACCTATACAAAGTTTCCAAAACTTCTCAAATCGAAACAGACAATGGTCAATAGGCGCTGAACACCTGTACAAAGTTTCCAAAACTTTTTAAATCTAAACAGACAATGGTCAATAGGCTGATATTGCTGTATGATGAGAAGTAATGGACAATGGCCAGACCCATATCTAGCAAGATGCTGCACCCGAGATTCAAGAAACAAAGAAATCTCGGATTGATTAGCAAACACCCTATAAAGCTGTTCCCAAACTTGAGACAAACTATATTGATTAGCGCATTAGATGAAATCTCCAACGAGACATTGATGCATCACCTGATAAAGCCCTTTTCAACTTTCAATCCCCCCGTGGCCCCACTGGCTGCTATATGCCTTTGCAAAAGTTGGATTGAATATAAGAGAGTCAGAGAGTTGGAGAGCTAAATTTCTAACCTAATAGAGAGGATGGGCTGCTCCACTTTTCTATAACCACTTTGATAATTAGGGAGGAATGTTCAAAGTCTTTTACCCCGAAAGGAAGCATGAGCAATCACATGAAGGGAGAGGATGTGATTGTCATCAATTGGTATATATAACCACTCAAGTTGGGTTCACTTCTTTGAAACTTAGACCATTTGCTTGGGTAACATGTTTCATCATGTCCCTGATCGCTAGAGGAAATATCCAACATAAAATCAGAGAATCCGATCTATTTGAGCCGTTGGATTTTGATTCCTCGATTCAGGGGATGCGCTTTCTTTTCTCATTTTTAAACCAATCGAAAGGCTGAAATCGGCTATTTCAGCCACATGCTTCATGAACGGTCAAGATCGCATGATGATACACGAAAATCTATGTGACATCATTCTAACATCGATCATAATGGTCATTATTTTTTTTTAAATTATCATACATGTGATGTAACACTAAGGATCCAAAATTGTCATGGTGGTCACTATAAGATTAAAACAATTAACAAAATAATGAAGTTTAAATGATGCCATGAGTGAGATACGATGAGAGGGTGAAGCCACTTGACAAAGTAGTTAGATAATGATAGTTTATGAATACAAGAGCATAGTTGTACCATTAAGTGTGGACATGGTGCATATAAATATTTCTCATTATCCTTTCTGAAAAATCAAGATTATGTGGATTTCTGTCTTTATTTTATCAAGCCAGTGATTATACCTAGATAACCAATGAAGACCATCAATACCATTTTGACCATGAGATGCAAATGTAGTAGTTTAGTTGGTCATTATCCTTCAATCTAAACTCTCCTTTTGTTCATTTGATATTTGCAATATAACAGATATTTAATTTCTAAAATCTTCTTTTGTTCAACAACAATTTTTTCATCAATATAATACAACCTTCTATGAAAGAAAAGTGGAAAGTGAAGTGTTTATTTCAGAAATCCTTTTATAATAATAGCAAAATTAAGATGACAATAAATTTTGAATTAAACCATAAGAAGCTGGTTATTAGGAATGTGGACTATCTTATTTCAAGTAAATCCAAATTCCTTTTTTTGATTGAAAGTAAATCCAAATGCTGTAAGATTATTTTGAGAAGAGAAAAATGACCACCACCATTTATCGGCAACAATCCCTTGTTTTTCCCTTTCCCCTAGTTTTTCTTTTGTGGCTAGAATGGCCACATCGCTAGGAGCCATGGTCCTCTAATTCTTCAATTGCCTCAAAATGGACTTGGAGAAACCTAAGATAGAAGTATAGCACATCAGGCTGCATAGGCTGCTCTTCTTTTATGAAGCAAGTCAATTTGAAACTCTTGAGGTCTTTCTTTTTCCAATCAAACCCTCTAGGATTGCATATTTACTAGTTTGAAAACTTACAAAGAATGATACCTCATGGTTAATTTTTGATATAATTTATCAATAATGATGGTCTCCTTTTCTCTTACTACAAAGCACTCTAGAAGGTAGCTATATTGAAAAAGTTAAAATATTTTTGTGGTCGGTACAGAAGATTGCATTACACACCAGCAAGCTTTTTTTTTGTAAGAAAGCTATATGATTAGCTTGGGTTACCTAGTGTGTGGCATACGAGTGGAGCTAACTGTCTCATTTTTCCTAAAAGATCCCATTTACTAGGATTGAGCACGGGTCGGATTGAGAGAAAAATTTGATTAGAATTGAAGAAAATCCAATAAGCTGCCAACCGTTTATCATATATAAATCGTTTGAAACCGAAGTTAACAGTTTGTAGCGGGTTCGGACTGGCTGCATTGGTTTGGAGTTCAATATTGATCCAATATTAATTTTAAACATTACAAATCAATACACCATTCAATTCATATAGAAACTAGGATATAATAATTTCAAAATATCCATAAGTTAGTACATAACATGTCAAAATTGCCAATTCTCTAAATAGTCTAAGTATTGAAAATACTATATTGGTTGGTTGAGTTCGGTTTCATATAGATTAAAAATGC
The DNA here is from genome assembly GCF_000442705.2 of Elaeis guineensis. Classification (NCBI taxonomy): domain Eukaryota; kingdom Viridiplantae; phylum Streptophyta; class Magnoliopsida; order Arecales; family Arecaceae; genus Elaeis; species Elaeis guineensis. Next base: position 34,899,241 of record NC_025996.2, read on the forward strand.
AGAAATCGAACTCGACCGTAATTAATCGAATTTTTTATGAATCATGATTTGATTCAAGTTTGGTTTCATATGGATTTGGTTTCATATGGGTTGGATTGGATGGATTTTTTCGGATTTTGATTATTTGCTCAGCCTTACCATTTACTAGAGGCATATGGTCTTCTCTAACCACTAGTTTAAATCTTGATGACCAGCCTTTAATCTTTATGCGCTTCAAACACCTTGGAGGCAAAAGAAAGTGGAACTCCAAAATTTTTCTATAGAAAAACTACTATAAACATTATTTTGCATCAAAATTTGCTAACATTTGTGATGTGGGGATACTTATACTTGGGCAAATCTTTGGACAGGTGCTTAGCACTTATTAAAATCTCTACTCTCTTTTGCTATGGGCAGCCATCTGTAAATCTTATTATAATTCATTTGTATTTTACTTTCATATGAACTTCTATTATAATATGTACTCATTTACTAATTCTTTTCAATAGATTTAGGAGAAGTGCCTCACTTCCTCTATTTTTGCTCAAAAAATAAATCTTATTTTTCTTTTTTTTATGTCTTTCATTACTTAAAGGAAAGGTCTACGATGCCATGACAGTTTCAAGGGTAACTATTATTGGATGGATCTAATTAGTGTATAAAAAAGTGAAAAAAACAAGTCCATTTGATGGATCATTATGATATAAATATGGCAGTGCTTAGAAAATTATAAATTTAAAGGCGACATAATAAATATAGAGCTTTCTCTTCAAAATTGTATATATGGTTACATCCCGTTGTTAATTAAATAAAAGCATGTTTGAGAGCAAGACTTGTTGCGGCCAATCGCCTCGTCGCCCGATCGCCGGGAAGCGTGCACCTGCAAAAGGAAGTCCGCACTGACCGGAGGCGGCTCCGACGGGGACCCTCCGACGGTCAAGTCAGAGAGGTGACTGGGCAACAGTGAAATGCAGACAGAGAGCTCTGAGAAAGAGAGAGAGGGAGAGAGAGAGAGGAGCGAGCCTGCGTATGTGGGAGAGACGGGCGGATCGACCTTTCCACTGTTGCCTTCCCCGGTATATATAGTGGAGCTAGGTATGGCGCCGTCATTAATGGCGCGGACAAGTGAGGAACTGTCAACTCACTGTAGACTGTCAGAGCCACCGTGAAAATATCATGTCGCCGTGTAGCCGTCTAATCACCAGGGTTGACC
>NC_025996.2:34900532-35012263 GCF_000442705.2 Elaeis guineensis
AAAATGGACCAGCGGGAGGAGGAAGAATGAGGTTCGCCAGCCGAGCAGCTCGTGGCGATCCCGATAGCGAAAGATCCAGATTGGAAGGTTTGGGTCGGGTCTCAATTGCCCGACCCGAACGACGACGGCTGACGGAGCTTCTGACGGCCAATGCCGACATATTTGCTTGGTCGGCAGCAGATATGTCGGGCATCCCTCCAGAAACAATAACTCACCGACTCAACATCGACCCGACAATGAGGCCGGTGAGGCAGAAGAAAAGGTCCTTCGCTCCAGAGAGGCAGAGGGCCATCGACGAAGAAGTGGACAAGCTGCTCGAAGCAGCTTCATTCGAGAATCCACGTATCCCGATTGGCTTGCCAACGTTGTCATGGTCAAAAAAGCCAATGGGAAGTGGAGGATCTGCATCGACTATACCGACCTAAACTGAGCCTGCCCAAAGGATAGCTTCCCACTTCCGAAGATCGACCAGCTGGTGGATGCGATGTCCGGATTTCGACTGCTCAGCTTCATGGACGCCTTCGCTGGATACAATCAAATCCGGATGGCGTCTGAAGACGAGGAGCACACCGCTTCGTGACCCCAAAGGGCCTCTACTGTTACAGGGTGATGCCCTTCAGACTGAAAACGCCGGCGCCACCTACCAGCGACTTGTCAACAAGGTCTTTAAAGATCAAATCGGGCGCAACATGGAGGTGTACGTGGATGACATGCTGGTGAAAAGCGCGCAGATCCCGGATCATGTTCAGGATCTCGAGGAGACCTTCTGCACCCTGCGACGACACCGAATGAAGCTCAACCCGACCAAATGTGCTTTCGGGGTGACCTCAGGGAAGTTTCTCGGATTCCTCGTTTCTCAGAGAGGGATCGAGGCCAACCCTGAGAAAATAAAGGCAATCCTCGACATGCGTCATCCGAACACCAAGAAGGAGGTCCAACAGCTAAACGAAAAAATCGTTGCTCTTAGCCGATTCATTTCCGATCAGCTGAAAGGTGCCTCCCGTTCTTCAAGACTTTGCATCAGGCGAACGGTTTCTCTTGGTCGGATGAGTGCCAGCGGGCCTTCGACGACCTGAAGGAGTACTTGGCTTCCCCGCCGCTGCTCGTAAAGCCGCAGGTCGGGGAGACCTTGTATCTCTACTTGGCCACATCTTCCGAGGCGATCAGTTCGGTGCTCGTCCGGAAAAATGAGTGCCGAACCCATCAGCCCATCTATTACACAGCAAAGTGCTCCACGGCGCTGAAGCCAGATATTCGAAGACGAAAAAGATGATTTTCGCCCTGACCGTCTCTGCACAACGGCTCCGACCATACTTCCAAGCCCATGCCATAGTGGTGCTCACCAACCAGCCCCTGAGGGCGATTTTGCGCCGACCAGACACATCCGGACGATTGGCCAAGTGGGCGATGAAGCTCAGCGAGTTCGACATTCAGTACCGACCAAGGCCTGCCCTGAAGGCGCAGGTCTTGGCCGACTTCATCGCCGAGTGCCCGACAACTGACCAAGGGTCGGGAGTTGAAGACCCGGGACGAGATGCGGTCTCCGAGCCGGATCCGGTCTCCACCTGGGTACTACACATCGACGGAGCCTCAAACGCTCAGGGGAGCGGGCCAGGTTCCTGCTCACGAATTCGGATGGGGTGGTCACCGAGTACGCCTCCGATTCGACTTCAAGGCCTCCAACAACCAAGCCGAATACGAAGCACTCCTCGCTGGTTTGAGGATGGCGAACGAGCTGGGCGTCGACAGCCTCCGGGCGTTCTCCGACTCTCAGCTGATCGTGGGGCAGGTCAGGGGCGAATTCGAGGCGCGAGATCCGACCATGGTCAAATACCTTCAGAAAGTGAAGGATCTCGTGGCACGCCTCAGGTATTTCGAAATCACCCACATATCCAGGTCGGAGAATGCCCGTGCCGACGCACTCTCCAGATTGGCGACTTTGGCTTTCGACTCTCTGGGTCGGACGCTCGTGGAAAACCTCGGGCAACCAAGCATCGATCGGGTCGAAGAGGTACAACAGCTGGCAGCCGAACCGAATTGGATGGACCCGATCGTTCGGTATCTGACCGACGGGACCAGCCCCGAGGATCCCGCGGAGGCCAAGCGACTCCGATGGTCGGCCTCCCAATATGTGATCATGGACGGCCGACTCTACAAGAGGTCATTCTCCCTCCCTTTGCTTAGGTGTTTGGGACCGACCGACGCCGACTACGCTCTCCGAGAGGTTCACGAAGGAATTTGCGGGAACCACTTGGGGGGCAAGTCCCTGGCCTTCAAGGTCCTGCGACAAGGCTACTACTGGCCCACCATGAAAAAGGATGCGGCCGAACTGGTCCGGAGGTGCGAACCTTGTCAAAAGTATGCCAACATTCAATCCAACCAGCCAGCCAAATTGCTCCTATTGTCGCTCCATGGCCCTTCGCTCGGTGGGGGGTCGACATTCTCGGCCCTTTCCCTCCAGCGTCGGGTCAGAAGAAGTTCATCGTTGTCGCCATCGACTACTTCACCAAGTGGGTGGAGGCCGAGCCCTTGGCGCAGATCACCGAGCGGAAGATGGAGGATTTTATCCAAAAATCCATCATCTTCAGGTTCGGGTTGCCGCACACCATCGTCACCGACAATGGACGGCAATTCGACAATCAAGATTTCAGAGACTTCTGCGCCAGGTTCTATATCACGCACCGACTGACTTCAGTCGGGCACCCACAGTCCAACGGTGAGGTTGAGGTGACCAACCGGACCTTACTCCATGGACTCAAGACCCGACTGAATGAAGCCAAAGGTCTCTGGGTCGACGAGCTAGGCTCCATTCTGTGGGCTTACCGAACGACCCCCCGTGTCCCGACCGGGGAGTCGCCGTTCAGCTTGGCCTACGGGATGGAGGCGATGATCCCGCTCGAAATGGACTGCCATCTTCAAGGGTCGAGCGGTATCAGGAGCCGGACAACTCCGAAGGTCGGAGGGCGACCTAGACCTCCTCCCCGAACTACGAGACGAGGCTCAAATCCAAATGGCTTCATACCGACGGAAGGTCGCCCGGTATTACAACGCCAAGGTCAGACCAAAGCTCTTCAGGCCTGGTGACTTGGTCTTGAGGAAGGCAGAGGTCTCGAAGCCCTTGGATCAAGGGAAGTTGGCTCCAAATTGGGAAGGGCCCTACAAGATCGCAGACACCTATGGTCCGAGAGCCTATCGACTGGAGACCCTTGAAGGGAAGCCCATTCCCCGAACTTGGAACGTCGACAACTTGAAGTTGTATTACCAATGAACTTTGTGATTGTTCGGTCGGAATACAAACTCGATTTGAAATCTCGGAGTCTTAACTCTTCGACTAACGATCGGCGTTCGCCAGGACCAAGCCCCGACATACCGACGAAGGCCGGGTGTCCACCTGAAACCGACAAACTTACCGTCGGTAACGCGTCGGATCCCTGCAAGGACGATGCACCTACATTGACGGGAGTCAACACTCCTTCGACATTCGACGACACGTCGGACCCTTACAAGGACCGATGTACCTACATTGACGGGAGTCAACACTCCTTCGACGTTCGACGATCCATCGGACCCTTACAAGGACCGATGCATCTACGGTGATGGGAGTCAACACTCCTTCGACCTTCGACGAGACATCGGACTCTTACGAGGGCCGATGCATCCATATGGACGGGAGTTGACACTCCTTCTACGGTCGAACTTTCGGGCCAGACCATCGGCTAACACGCCGATCGGGCCCCGACCAAGAAAAGGCGAAATGCCTACGCGACCGACGTCGCGACTCCCGACCGAGCCACGGTCGGTCGAAGGATATTCGGCTTACCACCATCTATCGCACGACGCGACCTTAGTCGCATCTACGACTTGCCGACTGAGCCACGGCCGGCCGGACGATATTCGGCTTACCACCGTATATCGAAAGGAGCAGCACAAATACCCGACGCAAGTACATCGGGATCCGACTTGTCGTCGCTCCCCCGACTGAATGCGCCGGACGACTTTCGACTGAACAAGTCAGACGGGACCCGACTACTGAACCTTAATCACGGTCAGTCGGCTCCCGACTCAACGGACGCGCCCGACGGACGGCCTTGACTATCAGAAGCCGATCCAAAGTCGGGACCTACTCTACCTTCGTGGCGGCACAAGTTGTCGAATGTCCTAACCGACCTATGTGAGTTAGCGACTTACATAAGTTAGCGACCCACGAAGACATTCTACAACACACGAAGGGAAATAAGCAGAGAAAAAGCTGAGCCCAAAAACTTTGATTTCATTGAAGAATCAAAATAAAGTTTACAAAGGAAGCCGAAGCCCGATTACAAGTCAGAGCAAAACCGACTAATCGTCGGAGTCAACATCCTCCACTGGACGACGATGGGAGTTGGTCGGCGGATCTGCTCTGATTTCCGCAGTCGGGGCCGACTGATCTTCAGTAGCCGGCTCTGCGTCCTCTTCGGCTTCCGCCCTGGAGGAAAGGCCTTCCGGCACTAGTTCGGCCGCTTCCTCCTCAGCTGGGGCCTCCGACTCCGGCAGAACTACGCCGCTGAGATCCAGTTCTGGATACAAGCCTCGAACGGCTTCCCGAGCATCCTCATACCCGACTCGGTACGAGAGGTAGCCGCTCTCCAGAAGCTCTTCTCGGTACTCCTCCGAGTCCCGGAAGACTTCAATGGCCCGACCCAGAGCCTCCTTCACCGACTCAGCCTCGGCCTTCGCGATGTCTACATCGGCCTGAGCGGCGGACAAGCCTTCTTCGGCCTTGGCGAGGTTTCTGAGACTCACTCGGAGCTGCTCGCGCTCGGCCTCCAGCTCCTTGGCGACGTCGTTTCGCTCATGTCAGAGCTGACGGATGGTTCGGGACTTCTTCGTTGCGTCGTCCTTGGCCAACTTGAGCTCCGACTCTGACGACGCCAAAGTTTCCTTGAGTCGGGAGACCTCCTCCGAAAGTCGGGAGACCTCCCCCTCAAGTCGGTTCTCCCGGTCGACCGACTGCTGCAGTTGGTCGACAAGGATAACCTTGTCGGCTTCAAGGCCCGCGACCTTATCTCTCCAGGCCGCGCGCATGTCCCCGAACTTTCGGTATCCGGCCTCCAGCTCGGATATGTTGAAGACTAGCTGCACGAAACAGAATCGACCGTTAATGAGCCGAACTTGCGGGAGCTACTTTAAAGACAAAGGAAAGGAGAGTTTACCCGGATCATCATCGGATAGAAGGACGACAGCATGTCGGAGACACGCTGGTTCTTCATTGCTTCGATGTCGGCGGGAAGAAGGAGCGCCTGGCACAATCTTCTGGCCAAGTCGTGGTTGGCCAGACCCGACGCACCTTCGGGAAGTGGAAAGTCGGCCGATCCGCCAGCCGACCGACCTTCGTCGCCCGACGCCATGGGGGCCTTGCCTCGGCTAGTCGCCCAGGCCCTGACATCGGAGATTGACGGCAAGCTCGACCCCGACCGGGTCTCGACTGACGGTGCGGCGGTGGCGTGCGTCGGTCGCTCGGGTTCGCGAGCCTCCTCCCGAGCTTCTGAAGGCTGCTGAGCGGTCGGTGTGCCCCCTGCGGACTCGGCAGCTCGTCGGTCGGGCGAAGCGGCGCCCTCGACCGACGGTCCCTCGGACGGGACATCGACAAGCACCGTCGGTGCTGACAGTGCGATCACCGGCTCCGCCTCCGACCCTGTCGGTTTGCTCAGCGGAGCCACACGGGGCCTCTTGGGAGGCTGCGACGGCCCAACGCCTTGCGCCGGCCTCTTCCTCACGGCATGCTGACGTATGTCGGCAGCCGACAGTCGCATCCTCGGCGGCATATCTGAAAAAGACGACGAACGGTCAGAGCTGAAAAGAAAGACAAAAAGAAAATGGAGGTGTCGGAAAAATGCAAACCGACCTAAACGGGGGACCGGGCAAAGGCCGGCGTCGTACAAGGCCTGCTCGGTGACGAGCTCGCTCTGCTTCGGCACCGAGATATCCTTCAGCCGGTGGAAGTCCTCCCGATCATTAGCCTCCACCCGACTGTTCTCATTCGGCTCGGTTCGGGGATTCCCCCAACGGACGGAAAACCCCCAAGGAGCAGAGGACGATGCGAAGAAAAATTGGTTCTTCCATCCGTGAATGGACGATGGAAGACCAGTGATGAAAGAGAGCCCTTTCCGAGGGACGAAGTACCACCACCCCCGGGCTTTAGGGTGGGGTCGGAGGATGAAAAAGACTCGAAAAAGGGAGACCCGAGGTTCGGTCGGCAAAAGCCGACACAGAAGGGCAAAACTGACTATCAGCCGAACCGAGTTCGGCGCGAGTTGTGCCGGGCACAGTCCGTAATAGTCAAAAATATTTCGGACGAACTCCGGGACCGGGAATCGAAGGCCGGCCCGGAGATCCTCCAAATAGAAGGCCACTTGACCCTCGGGCGGGGCTGTTAACCCGACCCTCGCGCCAGGGGCGAACAGCCGAAACTACTCCGGGATGCAGTACTGCTCCCGGAGCCGATCGACGTTCGGCCCCGAAAGTGAAGAAATCTCCACCTCCGGGGTCGACCGAGTGTCTTCGGTCGGCTCTCCCGACCGACTACCTCGCGGGGACGTCCTAGCCATGGATTCAGAGGAATGGCAAGGAAGAAAGGAAAGAAAGGTGGGGAAGGTAACTCTGGCCCTTAGAAGGAAAGAACTGCAAATGAAGGGTGGAGCGGAAGAGTACCTGGAACAAGAACTCACGCGGGCAGAACTTCGACAGTAAAAACAAGGAAGGTAAAAAACCAAATGGGGATAGCTTTGTATATATAGTGCCCCCCAACGGTTGAGATGAAGGCACGGCCGACGAAGACTCCCCAGATCTCGCCGCGTGGCGTCATCCAGGCCGTCCGTCGATCCGACGGTTCGGCGCACCTGCCTTCAGATCGTGCCACATCACCTCCGCCCGCACCACCGAACCTGCCCCAATGGCCGCGCGCCACGTGGCGAAAAGCCGTGACGTTTGGTATCCCCGAAGGGACGGCGGGAACGGCGGTTCCTCTTTCGATGGGACGACGGTTCCCCTTCCCGATGGGACGGGACGTCTGACGCGGCATTATGACTGACGCCGGCGGGACGTCCGACACGGCGGGGCGCCCGACGCCTATAGGACCCCTGACGCCGATGGGACGAGACGTCTGACACTGACTAGACGTCGGACGCCAGCAAGCCGCTCGGCATTTATGAGGCGCCTGACACCGCATCAGCCGGTGGTACGGTCGGATCTTTGCGTACGATGAATCCACTCCTGTTCGCCCAGGGTCGCTGCCCTAGTGAAAGCATCGGCCAGCTCACCGTCCGACTCAGGAGTGGAGGGGTGCAACTATTGGGGAATACCCACCGACCGACCGACTGACGGCTGGACCGACCGTCCGACCGTGACCCGACCGACCGGACTGACGGCCGGACCGACCGTCCGACCGACCGACTGACGGCCGGACCGAACGTCCGACCGACCGACTGACAGCCGAAAGCGACCGACTGACGGATGCTATCACCGACCATTTAACGATCCATCGCCGACTGGAGATATGTCGGGCGTATCTTTTCCGACCGATTGAACCCGGAGGTCTGATGGCACTCACATAAAACTCGCCGACCAACGGAGGGACCCGACGCCACTCCGCTGGCCACCGACCTAGGGTCGGTCGACTCCTCCGATCGCCGTACAGCTGCCAGGTCTTGTCAGTTCTGACAGCGACATGCGGCACGGCCATCTAGGGATATTATCCTGCCAGGGGCATTGTCAACCCTGGTGATTTGACAGCCCCCACGACGATATGGCATTTTCACGGTGACTCTGGCAATCCACAGTGAGTTGACAATTCCTCACTTGTCCGCGTCATTAATGACGGTGCCATACCATGCTCCACTATATAAACCGGGGAAGGCAACAGTGCAAGGGGATCGATCTCTCTCTCTCTCTGAGTCCACTCCTCGACTCCGAAACCACAGGCTCGCTCCTCTCCCCGGTATTTATGAGGCGCCTGACACCGCATCAGCCGGCGTCCGATGTCTAGTCGGTGTCAGACGTCTCGTCCCATCGGCGTCAGGGGTCCTATCGACGTCGGGCGCCCCGCCGTGTCGGACGTCCCGCCGGCGTCAGTCATAATGCCGGCGTCAGACGTCCCGTCCCATCGGGAAGGGGAACCGTCATCCCATCGGGAAAAGGAACCGCCGTTCTCACCATCCCTTCGGGGATACCAAACGTCACGGCTTTTCGCCACGTGGCGCGCGGCCATTGGGGCAGGTTCGGCGGTACGGTCGGATCTTTGCGTACGACGAATCCACTCCTGTTCACCCAGGGTCGCTGCCCCAGTGAAAGCATCGGCCAGCTCACCGTCCGACTCTGGAGTGGAGGGGGGCAACTGTTGGGGAATACCCACCGATCGACCGACTGACGGCCGGACCGATCGTCCGACCGATCGACTGACGGGCGGACCGACCGTCCGACCGACCGACCGACTGACGGCCGGACCGAACGTCCGACCGACCGACTGACAGCCGGAAGCAACCGACTGACGGACGCTATCACCGACCATTTAACGGCCCATCGCCGACTGGGGATATGTCGGGCGTATCTTTCCCGACCGATTGAACCCGGAGGTCTGATGGCCGACTCACATAAAACTCGCCGACCAACGGAGGGACCCGACGCCACTCCGCTGGCCACCGACCTAGGGTCGGTCGACTCCTCCGATTGCCGTACAGCCGCCAGGTCTTATCAGTTCTGACAGCGACATGCGGCACGGCCATCTAGGGACATTGTCCTGCCAGGGGCATTGTCAACCCTGGTGATTTGACAGCCCCACGGCGATATGACATTTTCACGGTGACTCTGGCAATTACAGTGAGTTGATAATTCCTCACTTGTCCGCGCCATTAATGACGGCGCCATACCATGCTCCACTATATAAACCGGGAAGGCAACAGTGCAAGGGGATCGATCTCTCTCTCTCTCTGAGTCCACTCCTCGACTCCGAAACCACAGGCTTGCTCCTCTCCCCCTCTCTCTTTCGATCGAGCTCTCTGTCTTCATTTCGCTGTTGCCCAGTCACCTCTCTGACTTGACCGTCGGAGGGTCCCCGTCGGAGCCGCCTCCGGTCAGTGTGGACTTCCCGTTTTGCAGGTGCTCGTTCCCCGGCGATCGGACGACGAGGCGATTGGCCGCAACAGTGCTCATACACGCATGCTAAAGCTTCGTGCTCCCAGTTAATCTGATCTCAGCCCACAAATTCTAGATTTGATGTTTCACCTCCATATGGTTCATACTCAAAACTTCTCTCACGTAGGCTTCCATCATTACAACTGATGGTATCCTGCTATGTAAACAATAAGCTTCTCAAGTGATGGTTCGGTTCGTGGTTATTGAACCCAACATAACGTGAGATGTTGGCTCCCCTGCTTTTTTTTTTTTAATAGAACCACCCCAGCTTTGCATACTCAACCTAGACTAACAACTCTTCTGGATTTTCTTAGGGAAGCCAGCCCACTTGCTGATTGGCCCTTGTCTTGTGGGCTTCAAAAGCGCCTATGGTCGCAATCACTACCGTGGATTGAGAAATTCTTTGTGCACCGCAAGTGGTGTAGAAAATCCAACGTGGAGCACACCATCTTATCCCATTGGTCCATGTAGTCACCGCTTTCCAACTTACATTTAATACCTACAGATTTATTTTTGCGATTAAAATTTTGAATGATGAAAATGCACCTATTTTTTGAAAAAATTATAACAACCTATGTTCATATTATGACATCTTATATCCAAAAAGTCATAATTTTTGTCCCAGGATGTCATAATATAATGTAGGATATTATAATATGTACAGGATGTCATAATTTTTTTCAAAGAATAGGGGCATTTTTATCATTCAAAATTTTCAAATGAAAAAGTAAAGCTGCAGGCATTAAATGCGCGATGAAAAGTAGTCGGATAAAAATGTCTCTTTCATATTATGACATCCCGAGCTAAATTATGACTTTCTATGTGCGTGAAGATATAATATGCCACAAGATATCATAATTTTTTTCACATGATGTCATAGTATGATGTAAAATATCATAATATATCATAGGATGTCATAATTTTTTTTAAAGAGCAAGAATATTTTCATCATTCAAAATTTTCAAACGAAAAGAGAAACTGTGGGCATTAAATGTGTATTGAAAAGTATTGACTATGTGGACTAATCGAACAAGATAGTGCACTCCACGTTAGATTTTTTAACCACCTGCGGTGCACAAAGAATTTTCCTTGTCATATTTTGATTTATTCTCAAGGTGCCATAGATTTTAGAGTGACCGGGGTTAGCAATCCTTTGCGCCTAATTGAATTAATATAGGAGCTTTGAGTGTGTAATATAGAGAAAAAGTCTACGTGGGAGAATTTTGAGTGAGAGGACAGGAATTTTTGGGATGTGAGGAGCGAGAGAAGGTTTAATAGGAATATTATGAGGATAACTAAAAATTCATGATAACTAAAAATTTTAATAAATATACTCGTAGACCAACTTCAACTAGTAAAGAGTCTACTGTTGAGATTTTCGAACTCCAATAGACTTCAGATGCAATTGCTCTTTTCTCAGTCTTCAGTGAAGACCTCGACAACTAAGTAGCAGAGACTAACTACTATAGACTCTCGAATGCCGTTTGCTTTTCAGTAAGCCAATGACCCATGAAGACCTTAGTCATGCGGAAAGTGGGGGTTAACCTATAAAGACCCCCAATGCTCGCCAACTCAACATACGTGGACAGAAGATCTCGTTAGTATGGGAAGTTGGGGTTAACCAATAAGGACCTTCAAAAGCCGTACTCGCTTTTCAACGAAACCAACGCCTATGAAAACTCCAACTGACCAAGAGATGAAGGCTAATCTAAAAGAACCTTTGAAGGGCCAACGTACAAGGATCCTTAGCTCACTGACTTTGGCAGCAAGCAAGGGCTAACCCACTAGGACCCTCAGGCTGCCAGCTTCAGCAATGTACGAGGTTGAACCTAAAGATATTGTCATTTTATGGGCATCTCCATAAGCTTCCTCAACATGAGGATCATATACAGATTAAATCCAAACTATAGTACAATCCACAAGATAGTAAACACGTGTAATATAGATATTTTAAAGTTTATTTTTATTAACAAACTTCTTACAAAAGTTGCAAGATCGACATCCACACAAAAAAAAGGGAGCAAAAGGAAAGATACATCGATCACTTGGAAGACTTGTCTTCGGTTGGTGAAGCTTCAGCACCTAACACTCCTCCAATTGCGATGCCTGATATTCCTCCAACTACTGAACCCATAGGAGTGGGGAGATAAGAATCGACTTCAAAAAAAGGACGTTTAACTAAACTCTTGTATTCCTCAAAGCCAACATTGATTGACTGGACTGATACATTGCTGACTCCAACAGTCACATCATGCAGAGTCGAAGCGACTTGATCCTCTAATAGCCTAACAATTGCTTTAGCATGTTCAGTCATGGTCGTGCTCTTTGTAAGCTGGATTTGAAGTTTGGTCACTGCAAACCTATCCTTATGTAGAGCTCCTGAAAGGTCAGCAATTATTCTCCGAGCCAAAATAAGTTCACTTCGAATGTCATCGATGATTGATCTCTTTGCATCAATCAATCGATGAAGTTTCCTAATTGTACCTTTGGCCAAATGAAGTTTATCCTAAAGTTGGTTAATCTATTCTTTAGCTTCATCGCCAATTTTATCTGATGTGATAGTATACTTCAGCTCCAATATTTCATCTTGGGTTCTGTGCAATCGTTTGTTGAAAAGAACCTTTATCGCACCCATCCTCCAGTTAGTATCTCTAATATTGCACTCCTCAGTTAGCCTGCACTTCTCAGAGAAGTATTTCTTGTTCATTTGCTTCAAGTGCCTCCTTAAATGTCCTATCCCATCGAAACCTCTTCATTACTTTTCTTCAACTTTTGGAGCTTCCTTTTAGCTTAAGCAGCATCCTGCTGAGCTCGATATAAATCTTCTTCAAGATTTCTAATCTGAACCCTCAAAGGTAAAGTTGTTGGCAGACGCTTAGCGCAATGCTGGATAAATATGTGGTTGCAATAGTCACACCGAACCAATTGAGAAAAGTATCACAAGCAAATATGAATGAAGAATACAGGTAAAAATTATCTTTTTATTGATTTCAAAGCCTTTCATTACATTGAAAAGAAAAAGAAAAGATACATGGATTTAGCTATTTCCGATCTAGATGTGAGGATTGATGGAGGAGCTTGAAATAACTGCAGCTGGCTGCTTCGACTCCACTTGCGATGGCAAAACTGATGCGACTTCGACAGGTACGGATGTAGGCACAACCTTTGGGGTGGCACTGCTTTGGAGCTCCCTTCGATAGTCTTGGTAGCTAGAGCTTCCTCTGCAACACCTCCTTCAGCTCCTTCCTCTTCCTCTCCTATATGATTCAGGAAGCTCAAGTCTAGATCTGAAAAGCATGCAGCCACCTTCCGATGGCAGATGTTCAAGCTGGTATTGAAAACCTCCTAATCGAAGATGCATTTCTCCTTCGAAAACTTGATAGACGTATGAAAGGCTTCCACAGCCACACATCCGGCTTTAGCAGCCTGATCCTTGGCCTTCTTCTCAACGTCGATGGCTTTGGCTTGTGCCTCCAGTCTTCTTTCCTTCTCTGAGACCAAATTGACCTCAACTTTGTTTAGCTCCTTCTTCAGATGGGCGACCTTGGCTTCTGCAGCCTTTGCCCTCAACTTAGCTTCGACCTCAGAAGTTTCGGTCAACTCACATTTTTTACATGCTTCAGCAAGTTCCCCTTCAGCATTACCTATCCTATTGATGAGGATAGTAGTGTAGTGCCCCACAGAGTAAGAAGTAAAAAAAAAAAAGAAGAGAGGAAGAAATAAGAGCAAACTTACCCTCATTATGGTGGAGACCATTCACTTCTATTGCTTCACGCAGCTCTCCCATTCAACCTCTTCTAGACCAGCATCAAAAAGTATATTCTGGAAGGCATTGTGAGCAGTCTTCCAATTGTCAAAGACACCCTTGGCGTACAACAAACTTGAACCCTATCCTTGGTCCATCGATCCTCTGATCGAGTCCGACTCCACCTGGGTTGAACCAATATGAGGGGTAGGGTTGGAGGCCAAGTTTGAAGGGGAGAAATCGAAATGGCCCCCTCCTAAGCTGGGGTCTGGGGGACCACTCCTTTGTCACTTTCATCTGTTAGATTTTTTTTGAGTATCGGTAGACGAAGGTGTCTTTCTCTTTGATGAATCTCTTAATAGCCTCTTCACTTTTTTAGGCTTCATTTCTGCAACAAAGGTGTCAGCATTTGTAAAAATCGCAAGAATAAATATCAGAAAGATTAGAAAAATCCTCATCTCTAGGGTCGGTCGGACTGATGCTAGCATTGAAGAGAGCTTGCTCTGATAACAACTCCTTTAATGGAGAAATTCTATATCCCCTTAAGATTACGGAGCACTCTAAGCCTTCATCTCCAAGCATCAGGATACAGAAAGTAGAATCCCTCAATCTACCCCAGTGTGAAAACCTCCACTCCACAGAAGGATCTGAAATAAAAAAGAACCGATCCTTTCAACCATGCATCGAAGAAAGAGCCTCTCTTATCAAAGCGGAGATCCCTCTTGGAGGAGAGACATACACCAATTACAGGTATAACTTTTTACTATATAGAAGGATTGAAAAAGAGAAAGAGAAGGTTGGATCCTAGCTTTAGAACAAAGAATGAGAAAGTTGATGATAAAATAGAAGGAGTTAGGGATGACAGAACAAAGAGAGAGATCAAAAAAATAAAAGAGCTTGATAATAAAAGGATGGATAGGAAGCCTAAGTCTGACTTTAAAAGTCTCTTCATACAATCCGATCCTACCCAGAGAAGTATTGCCAACGCTACCACTTGGCCCAGGAGACTTTATGTTGAAGGCATCTGGGATCCCATATCGTGCATGGATGATGCCCAAATCCTTCGTGCCCAACCTGAATCCGATTGTATCAGGAACAAAAGAGGGTGCAACACCACACCCTTTGCCCACACCGACAGGAGCTCCTTTCCAAGAGAAAGATGACTCAGAAGATCAGTTCTCATTAAGACTCCCAGAACCCACCATTAGAAGGTGCAAAAGAAAAGAAAAAACAAAATAAAAGGGTGATCGAACTAAAGCAATGAAAAAGAAATGAAATAAGACAAAGAGACCAACCTGCCGTGACATGATATAGTGGACGAGGATCGTGATTCCATGAAAAGTAAAAGTGGCGATCCAAAGAGGAGCCATCAGCGATTGGGAAAGCCCTCGTAGTGGAATAGAGAATCAGAAGGTAAAAAGAAAAGCTTGAAAGAATCTGAAAATGTGAAAGAAGAAGGTAGAAAACACCACCTCCTTTAATAGGCACAGAAGATCAAAATTGTCTGGATAATGAATCCTATCCAACCATCTGATAACTGACATTTGGCATGATTTTGTTGGCATGTAGAAGATGTTAGTCAGCCCATTAATGATTTATGCAGGAAGTAAGGTATACCGCTTTTTGAATTCCACCAACTGCCTTTCTATCATGATTATTGGTTGATGTGACTATTCATTCTGCCTAAGAATCACAAGCATCATTTTAGTAGAAAAAACAGCATGTCTTCGGCAAATTTAAACTCATATACTTCCTTCGTCTGCATGAAACTTGGGAGTAGGAGGGCATGCGTTGGAAAAAAATTTATCACTTAGGCTGAAGATATGGATTAAGAAGGATAGATGATACGATATGCTATAAGAAGCATCTGAAGTCATCCAATACGCAACTCGGGACCTCCCAATCCTAACTCCCTCTCCTGATGATCCTTAATGCCCAGAGATCCCCTAAGCAGAACACTCAGGATCAGCCACTCCTAACTTTGGGCTCATCTCAACTTTTGTATCAAGCCTGTCCTAGCATCCATGACAACCGATACCTGACATCTATCCAACATCTGCAGATAATCGGGCATCTAAATTGGCCAACTTCCAACTTGAACTGTAGACATATTTTAGCCTTCATCAATCTCATCTTACTGAATATAGTTGACTCCAACCGCTTCTTCCTTTTGGCACCATTCCCATCGAAGTCTCAGTGAAAGAAGCCGATCCAACCTAATTCGCATCCTTATTTCAAATTTTAAAGACACCCGCAATGATTTTAGAGATGATAAGGCAGGTATAAATATCCGACTCAAAAATTTTGAATGAAAATCCCATCACATCATGTCTAAATCGGTCACGTAATCTATCTAAAACGGTTTTCTAACCTTCACCTGCAACAAGACCTTCAGGGGATTCCCTAAGGTATGCACGTGAATAGTCTCTCTACTTTTCCTTATTTGTTTCTCTAATTTTTAACTTAAGTATCGGAAGATTTCTGTCGGAGTCAACTCCGGTCAAAATTTGCATTGCAGGATTCTCTTCTAGGAGGATGCATCCCCATTTCAGCCTTTCCAATCGAGTTTTAGATTTCAGCAGTAACAGAAATCATGTATTTGAATTCCTGCAGTACATGGTCCAGGTCGCACACGAAGGTGAGAGTGGTTTTAATCCTGATGTCAATTAAAAGACTAGGCAAAACTCCTGCTGTGGAGCCTAGCAAACTTGCAAAAAAATTGACGATAGACATAAAATGTGCATGTAGAGATGTAAGGGTTTGACACAGAGACTCAGAGGTAGCGCATGTATGTACGTGTCTAAGATCAACACAAAGTATGAAAGGATAGCTCATGATCAACCACACAACGCGTCTATGACACAATGAGAGATCATAGAGGTAGTGCATGTACGTCGCAACCATGCTGGTTCAAAATTTGGTGCTCCCTGTAAAACAATTTACCATGCTACTTGACGTCTTATAACCACCGAGCTTCATTGTTCCAGAAGTAGTCTTTTCTACTACAGAGGCAGTGTTTGCAGCTGCTCCAACCAATAAAGAAACTCAAATAAAAGATCTGGTCGCTAGTAAGGATTACGTGGAGCAGGCCAAATTTAATCTCATGCTTATTGATAGCTTAACAATGGACTGTTGACTTGGGTCTCGAAGACAAAAAAGTGGTGGGCTTCGGGATGATATTTTTTTTGGGGGTAAAAAAAAGGGGGTTGGGAGGGGGGCTCCCCGGCATGGCTACCCTCTCTGGCATGACCATAAAATCCTCAACCCCATTGGAGAACATTCGATTTTGAAGGGTAAATTGGAGGAAGGACCTTCTTTTCTACCATATAGATGAATCCAATGGATAAGTACGTCACTCCAGCACCATCAAGATTTGACGGATCAGAAACTGCTTCAGTGCTATCATCTAGACCGTCAGGATCAGCTCTATCTCGATCATTCGCATCCTACCATTTAATCAAAACTCCAACGTTCACCATGATTTGAATCCAGATCACTTGTATGGAAGTCAAGATCCGTTCCGACAGGCCACTCTCTTGGTGGCGGCTTTGGGATGATATTTAACAACCATGCGATGAATAGGCTGGCACCATTCAGAATGGTTTGGATCTAACGTAAATTACTGGGTTTTATGAAGAATGAAAAATGAGAATTGATGCTTGTGAGATAAAATAAATATATCGCAAGAAGTCTCACGAGAATCTTAATGAATTGCTGCTCATGGGTCTCCCATCTTTTACATCAGCAAAATATCATCAAGTCATCCCAAAACTGGCATTAATTAACGGGAGCAAATCTGACAAACACTGCGTTGTATAAAAGAATTTTATAGTTGGCTTTTAGTAATGGGAATGCAGATTAATGTATTATGGGCTTTTGGCCAAGGATACTGTTACTGGGCCGTGCCATCTCAATATAATTCTCAGGTTCGTCCTTAGGCATTTCAAGAAGGCGGAAATCCTGAAATGATAACGGACACCATCGAGTTTGCCAAATATGCAATGGCAAAACGGTCGCACCAGCTTGGCAACCCTCCTGTTATATTTGGCTCCAAATCTGATTTCCTTTTCCGTTTCCCATGAAATCAAGGAATACTACACCGATTGAAACTCTTATTTGAGAAGGTTTTTTCCTTTATAAAGAGGCCCCTGGCATCCTTTTCTCGGTGAAGAGAGGCAAGAGCGCGCGGAGATATTCTAGGGCTTCTTGCGGGAGGTTTTTTCTTTGCTTTCTCGTGTCCGCAGGCTTTGCTCTTGAGTCGACCTCTCACCTGTGAGTCGACCTCTCACCTGTGCCTTGTGCGCGGGATCTGTTCTCTGGCCTGTGTCTTCTCGTGTGCGCGTGCTCTGTTCTCTGGACCGATCTCTCTTCCTTGTTCTTCGGTGCTGGCCTGTTCCCTGGCCGATCTCTCGGCTGTGCCTTGTGCACGGGTTCTGTTCTCTGGCCGATCCATCGGCTGTGCCTCGTGTGCAGGTATTTTCTGGCTTCTTTCTGTTGGCCGTCAGGTGGTGATCTACCTATCTTCTTCTTCTCGGTTTCACAGATACTTTGTGCTGCTACGGCTGGTAAGGAGGTATTGTCTTGATTTTTTGCCGAGGTTTTGAGGAAGGTATCTTCATCAGGTATTGTTTATTATTTTGATCTATTGCCGAGGCTGAGATTGGTTGATCCATTTGGATCTTGGTTGCCTTCTATTCGATATATTGTTGCCTTCTTGTGGGATTCAGAAAAAGGTATTTTATACCTTATATTGTACCTATTTTTCGGGACGGATTATAGTGGATTGCTCCTCCTCCCCGTGGATGTAGGCCTGTTGTGCCGAACCACGTAAATCTTGTCTCTTTGTCTTTGTTTATTTATGCCTGCAATGTGTTTGATGAATTGTCTCAAAGAAATTAGATATTAGATCACAAGCCCAGATCAATCCTATCCGGTGTGCGTTGCTTCAACAATTGGTATCAGAGCATCAGGATGGCTGGTGACAAGAAACCAAGTTTCTCAATGGCTAATGATCCGGTGTCTGTCTCACACTCCACCACCGTCAGGCATGAAGTGGCCGTCTTTGATGGCACGGGAGATTTTTCACTATGGAAGGTAAGGATGAAATATCTGTTAGTTAAAGAAGGTGTTGCAAAAGCCCTTAAGGGTATAGATTCAATTCCGGGAGATAATGAAGCTGTTAAAGAAGAGATGAACGAGAGAGCCCTAGGAACCTTGTTTTCAGGTTTAAGTGATAAAGTCCTTCGTAATGTTGTGGAACTAGACACAGCCAAAAGTGTATGGGAAAAACTAGACAGTTTATACATGGCAAAATCTCTGACAAATAGATTATATTTGAGGGAAAATTACACACATTTCGTATGACAGAAGGAACTTCACTTAAAGATCACTTGGATGAGTATAATAAGCTCCTGCTAGATTTAGTAAATGTTGGTGTCGATATAGATGAAGAAGATAAGGCTTTGATTCTAATTTACTCTTTGCCCAAGTCATTTGAGCATATTACCACTACCATACTTTATGGAAGAGAAACAATAAGTCTTGAAGAAGTAGAAGCTACTTTGTTATCCAATGAACTTAGATTAAAAGTACAGCTTCAGCATCAGGCTCAGACTTCAGCTCAAGGTCTTGTTGTTAGAGGTAGAGATGAACAGAAAAAGAGTGGACAAGGTAGGAGTAAGTCCAAAAATAGATCAAAGTCTAGGCCTAAAAGACCAGGTATTTGTCACTACTGTAAAAAGCCAGGTCACTGGAAATCTGAGTGTAGACTTCTACAATCTAAAAGAGAAAAGGAACAAAAGGATAAAGGAACAATCTCTGATACAGCATCAATTGCAGTTTCTTCAGGAAGTCATAGCAGTATATCAGATGATGCAGTATTCACAGCTGCCTGCAGTGTTAGTCATACTGACACCTGGATAGTGGACTCTGGAGCATCTTTTCACATGATACCTCACAAGGAATGGTTCTCTTCCTTTAGATCTTGTGAAGGTGGTACTGTTCTTCTTGGAGATGATGGTATCTGTAATATAGAAGGTATTGGAATAATTTAAATTAAATCAAATTCAAATACCATGATGATATTGGATGATGTTAGATATGTTCCTAAATTAAAAAAGAACCTTCTCTCAATACATGCCTTTGACAGAGCAGGATATGAGGGCAGATGGGGTAGAGGATCTATTACTATCAATAAAGGGGTATTAACTTTATTAAAAGGTAAATTAAGTGGAACCCTTTATTACTTGGATGGCAGTACTGTTGTTGGTCAGGCATCAACAGTACAATCTTCTCTTGAGCAGTTGACACATTTATGGCACCAGAGACTAGGACACATTTCAGACAGAGGTCTACAGGAGCTGAGCAGACGTGGTCTGCTGAGAGGTCAGAAGATTGGTGCACTTGGATTCTGTGAGCACTGCATATTTGGAAAACAACACAGAGTCAGCTTCACTACAGGCGTGCACAGGACAACTGGTATATTAGACTATATTCATTCTGACCTATGGGGACCTGCCCCAATTATATCCAAAGGTGGATCAAGATATATACTCACTTTTATTGATGATTACTCCCGAAAAGTCTGGATATACACCATTAAAAATAAGAGTGATGTATTTGAAACATTCAAATGGTGGAAGTCTATGGTCGAGAGGCAAACTGAAAGGAAGGTGAAAATTTTCGGACTGATAATGGTTTAGAATTTTGTTCTACAGAATTTGATGACTTTTGCAAGACAGAAGGCATTCTCAGACATAGAACAACAGTGGGTACACCTCAACAGAATGGTGTGGCAGAACGCATGAACCGGACACTATTAGAGAGAGTCAGATCTATGCTATCTAGTTCAGGGTTAAGTAGAGATTTTTGGGCAGAGGCCGCTTACACAGCCTGCTATGTTATAAATCGATCTCCAGCATTAGCATTAAGTATGAAGACTCCCGAAGAGATGTGGACAGGAAGACCTGCAGACTATTCGAAACTCAGAATCTTTGGGTGTCCTGCTTATGCATATGTAAAAGATGGGAAGTTGAACCCTCGGGCTAAAAAGTGCATATTTATTGGATATGCATATGGGGTAAAAGGCTACAGATTATGGTGCACAGAACCTGGATCTCAAGGATTTCTTGTCAGCAGAGATGTGACATTCCATGAGACAGCCATTGATTCAAAGCAGCTACAGCCTAATTCTTCTCAAAGTGATCAGGATCGGGGTCAGCAGGATAGGAAGGTTGTAGACATTGATCAAACTGTTAAAACCCAACAACAACAGAAAGATGCACAGATTTAGACTCAGGAGGAGGTGACAGTTCAAGATCAGGATCAGATTGAGAGTATTGCCACTCACAGACCAAAGCGTCAGATCAGAGCACCTCAAAGGTATGGATTTGAGGATTCTGCTTGTGCTGAGTTAGTCTATTATGCTCTGAGTGTTGCAGACACCATTGGTGATGAGCCGACCACATTTCAGGAGGCCATTAGTAGTTCACGAGCTGATGAATGGACCATGGCTATGGTTGAAGAACTTCAGTCTCTAGAAAAGAATCAGACTTGGGAGTTAATCAAATTACCAAAAGGTGAAAAGGCAATTGGCTGCAAATGGATCTTCAAAAGAAAAGAAGGAGCCACTCCCCAAGACTTAAGATATAAGGCCAGGTTGGTAGCAAAGGGATACAGTCAACGAGAGGGTATTGATTACAAGGAGGTATTTTCTCCTGTAGTCAAACACTCATCTATCCGGGTGTTACTTGCTTTTGTTGTTTCTCAAAATCTGGAGCTGGAACAACTAGATGTTAAGACAGCCTTTCTTCACGGCGATTTAGAGGAACAGATCTATATGCAACAACCACCTGGTTTTGAGGTTTCAAATAAAGAAGATCATGTATGCCTACTCAAGAGATCATTATATGGTCTCAAGCAGTCTCCAAGACAGTGGTACCGCAAATTTGACAGATTTATGGTTGACCATGGATACAGTAGATCTCCATATGACAGTTGTGTGTATCACCAGCAGCTTTCAGATGGGTCCTTTTGTTATTTGTTATTATATGTGGATGATATGCTAATTACAGCCAAAGACATGACAATCATCCAGAAACTGAAAGCCGAGCTCAGTACTGCATTTGATATGAAGGACCTTGGACCGGCAAAGAAGATACTTGGGATGGAGATTATTCGTGACAGGCAGTCAGGTAGATTTTTCCTTACTCAGCATAGTTATATTGAAAAAGTCTTGGACAGATTTGGTATGTCTACAGTCAAGCCTGTCACTACCCCCTTTGCCAGTCATTTTAGACTTTCTGCCAGAGACTCTCCTCAGACTGAGGATGAGGAGAGATATATGTCTAGAGTGCCATATGCGAGTGCAGTTGGCAGCATCATGTACGCGATGGTCTGCACTCGACCTGATATTTCACAGGCAGTAAGCGTAGTGAGCAGATATATGGATAAACCTGGAAAGGCTCACTGGTCAGCCGTGAAATGGATACTTAGATATCTGAAAGGCACTTCTAAATTGGGATTGATATTTTTACACAGAGTAATTGCACAGTTACAGGATTTTTGATTCAGATTATGCTTGTGACTTGGATAGGAGAAGATCTTTGACAGGATATGTGTTTACTCTTTCTGGATGTGCAGTCAGTTGGAAGGCTACTTTGCAGTCTACAGTTGCTTTATCTACCACTGAAGCAGAATATATGGCATTAACAGAGGCAGCAAAGGAAGCTATTTGGTTAAAAGGGTTAGTACAGGATTTGGGTCTCAAACAGGATTGTTTAGACATTCATTGTGACAGTCAGAGTGCTTTGCACCTTGCCAGAGACCGATGTATCATGAACGAACAAAATATGTAGATGTCAGATATCACTTCATCAGAGACCTAGTAGAAAAGGTGATGTCAGACTTCAGAAAATATACACTGCCCATAATCCAGCTGACATGTTCACTAAACAATCCCTGCAATTAAGTTCAGGAATTTCCTGAACTTGATTGGAATCAATATTTGGTAATGCCCTGCGGGGCTTGTGGTGAGGAGGAGGCTATAAATCTTTTTTATGATATAAAGGTACAATATTTGTCGCAAGGAGGAGGATTGTTATATTTGGCTCCAAATCTGATTTCCTTTTCCGTTTCCCATGAAATCAAGGAATACTACACCGATTGAAACTCTTATTTGAGAAGGTTTTTTCCTTTATAAAGAGGCCCCTGGCATCCTTTTCTCGGTGAAGAGAGGCAAGAGCGCGCGGAGATATTCTAGGGCTTCTTGCGGGAGGTTTTTTCTTTGCTTTCTCGTGTCCGCAGGCTTTGCTCTTGAGTCGACCTCTCACCTGTGAGTCGACCTCTCACCTGTGCCTTGTGCGCGGGATCTGTTCTCTGGCCTGTGTCTTCTCGTGTGCGCGTGCTCTGTTCTCTGGACCGATCTCTCTTCCTTGTTCTTCGGTGCTGGCCTGTTCCCTGGCCGATCTCTCGGCTGTGCCTTGTGCACGGGTTCTGTTCTCTGGCCGATCCATCGGCTGTGCCTCGTGTGCAGGTGTTTTCTGGTTCTTTCTGTTGGCCGTCGGGTGGTGATCTACCTATCTTCTTCTTCTCGGTTTCACAGATACTTTGTGCTGCTACGGCTGGTAAGGAGGTATTGTCTTGATTTTTTGCGAGGTTTTGAGGAAGGTATCTTCATCAGGTATTGTTTATTATTTTGATCTATTGCCGAGGCTGAGATTGGTTGATCCGTTTGGATCTTGGTTGCCATCTATTCGATATATTGTTGCCTTCTTGTGGGATTCAGAAAAAGTATTTTATACCTTATATTGTACCTATTTTTCGGGACGGATTATAGTGGATTGCTCCTCCTCCCCGTGGATGTAGGCCTGTTGTGCCGAACCACGTAAATCTTGTCTCTTTGTCTTTGTTTATTTATGCCTGCAATGTGTTTGGTGAATTGTCTCAAAGAAATTAGATATTAGATCATAAGCCCAGATCAATCCTATCCGGTGCGTGTTGCTTCAACACCTCCGAACCCTAGATCGTAGGGTGATCGACCTCCGGATCAATACTCCATCACCCATGGGAATGAAATCCGCAAACTTCATTGATCTCCGAATCGAGATATCGTCAATCACTAAGAGTAAAATTCTGCGGACCTTGTTAATGCAAAATGAAGCAGGACAACACTTCAGCTACATGCCGAGTTCATTCTATCAGCTCTACTTACCGCGTGGGAAAGTAATTGGAATCTCCCAACAAGCTCCTGGAATGTGGTCATGTAGGCATAACGGACACCCACGATTAACAACTTATAGGTTTAGGCCTAACAACCTACAGATTAGGACATAACAAACTCCAGTACCTTCCCATATAAAAAGGGAAAAAAAAGAACCCTCGCAAGTGGACTCTGATATGCTAATTCGGATTACACCATACTCTCTTTTTTTTCTTTTTGTACTCAAAGCTTTGGCTGACTTAAGTATCGGAGGATCCCCGTCGGAGGCCTCCATCATCTCCTCTAACATAAGCAGACTTTCCTTTCTTGTAGGCCTGA
Organism: Elaeis guineensis; assembly: GCF_000442705.2. Classification (NCBI taxonomy): domain Eukaryota; kingdom Viridiplantae; phylum Streptophyta; class Magnoliopsida; order Arecales; family Arecaceae; genus Elaeis; species Elaeis guineensis. Next base: position 34,923,983 of record NC_025996.2, read on the forward strand.
TTCGGTGTCTTGGTGCTGCAGTCCTCATCTCCATCATTGTTAGGATTTGGTGCCTCAAGATTCGATCTACATTGAGCCCACAGCGAGGTCCACGATGAAAAATAAAATCTAACGAGCCTAAGATCATCTCAAACAAAGTTTGGATGGTTAAGATACGTTCGATTGAAGTCGGCTTGAAATCCAGAGCGACGGAGGACCGCCGGCGGCCGGCGGCGGGCTGGTGGAGCGGCGGTGGTGCAACCGCACGCGGTGGTACGCACCCAGGCATGGCAGCACATGGCTCGGGCATGCAGGGGGTGGCCCAGCATGCAGCATGCGTGCGGGCACGGCCCAAGCCCATGCGCGCCCACACGGGAGCTCGGATCCCGATCCACGGTGGATCGGGTGGTGAATAGAGGGGGTTGTGGACCGAAGGGATGTTTTCCCTTAGTTTCTCACAGTCCACCATGGACCGCATGGCATTTCACGTCCATTTCTCACAGTCTACGGCTTATCTCGTGGATCGGGGTGCGATTGGGTGGCTTACAGCGCTCTAGGTCTCGATCTGACGGTTCAGGGAAGTTCTCTGGGTGTTATAAGGAGTCCTTATCCTAATCTAACTCATTTTTAAGTCTTTAAAAGGCCCTAATGCGTGAACAGAAACTGTGGCGTGGTGGTGTAGTTTCATTATCTGAAAAACCCAGAGAACAAAGAGGTGATGCAGTGCTGAGAAGAGCAGGAGCAGGGAGGCTTCTGGACAGGGGACAGCGATCGCTTTAGGGGTTCAGGAGGGTCTTTGTAAAGAGAGCTTTTAAGAGGAAAAACTTTCTATGAGGGAGAGATTGGGTGTACGAAGATTGAGGGTATGATCTCCTCTTGTAATATTTCTCTTTTCTCATAATAAAGTTTGCATGCCCTGTGGAGGCGAGCTCTTTTTTGGCTGATCCATGTATTTGATTATTTTTTATTTTATTTTTTCTTTCTTCTTGCTACAACGCACAGTATCAAAAATATCTTGAAAGATAGTATCCTGGCCAGACATCTATCAATAAATGGTATCAGTGCGAGGCAGTACCAGGACACAGATTGTTGCGATGGTGAGTAAGACTGAAGATGGGGAAGACAGGATCAATCAAGATGGAGATCAACAAGTTTGATAGAAAGAGTAATTTTTTCTTATGACAGGTAAGGATGAAGGACGTGCTCATCCAATAAGGGTTGATTGATGCTCTCTTATGCGAGAAGAAGTCAACCACTATGGAGGTACAGGATTAGAGGTAACTCCAGATGCAAGCAGTGAGTGCCATCCATATGTATCTAATAGATGAGGTGGTGATCCATGTGCTTAGCGAGACTTCTTCGATGGTGCTGTGGTCGAAGCTCGAGGAATTGTACATGATGAAATCTCTCATCAATACTCTTTTTCTCTAGAGGCAGTTCTATCAGCTGTGGATGATTGAGGGACAGAGCATGTAGAAGCATCTCAGTCATTTTCAGAAGATCCTGATCGATCTCCTCAGTATTGATGAAAATATTGGGGAGAAGACCAGGGTGTTGATTTTGCTAGCATAGCTTCCTCCTTCGTATAAGTCCTTGATTACTGTTCTTCTAGTGAAAAAGAGCACCATCAAGATGGATGAGATCACCGCAGTGATTCTTCAAAATGAGATTTTCAGATGAAAGAATCCAGCTTCGAACTCAGGTGGTGGTAGCTCAGCTTTGGTGGTCTCTGAAGGAGCAAGAGGTAGTAGATGGAGCGACAGGAGATCGTGATGAAGGCGGTCCAAGTCCAGGAGAGACTTGAGCAAGATTAGATATTATCGATGTAACGAGTTGGGACATCTAGCCAGAGATTGTCCTCAACTCAGAGATTGAAGAGTACCATCAAGATGGATGAGATCACCACGATGATTCTTCAAAATGAGATTCTTCGAAGGAAGAACCCAGCTTCGAGCTCAGGTGGCGGTAGCTCTGCTTTGGTGGTCTCTAAAGGAGCAAGAGGCAATAGATGGAGCGACAGAAGATCACGACGGGGGTGGTCCAAGTCCAGGAGGGACTTGAGCAAGATCAGATATTATCGATGTGACGAGTTGGGGCATCTAGCTAGAGATTGCCCTCAACTTAGAGATCGGACGATGACTGCTGTAGCGACGGTCAGTAGCTATTCAGAGGGAGATGTCTTGGAGATATCTGATGAGGTATCTACTTCTTTCCAGCAGTAGATCTTAGATTCGGTATGTACCTATCATGTATGTTGCAGAGAGGAGTAGTTTGACTCTCTGAAGAATAGTGAGGGTACTGTTTATCTGTCGGATGGATCGAACGTATGATCAAAGGCATCAGAACGGTCAGTTGGAGGACACATAATGGTGCAATGAGGAGATTGGGGGAGGTCCAATACATATCCGATTTTAGACAGAATCCTATCTCACTGAGTATATTGGATTCGAGAGGCTACAGGACGGTAGGTGATGGAAAAATCCTGAAGGTGCTACATGGCAATAGAATTATTCTGGAGGAAAAAAAGAAGACGAGAGGATATTATTACCTGATGGAGAACTCAATGCGAGGTTGAACTTCAGGAGCCAGGAGTCCAGAGCGAAGTGGAGCTCCAGATGAAGGTAGATCAGACACGAGATGCGAGACTCGAAAAGATGAAAGGTGATATCGTAAGGTGAAATTCCTATTGCCGCAGGATGATACCCCGAGCAGGTCTCAGGTTAGGAGGAGCACAGCATATGATGGAGATGGGATCGAGTGGCCTGGCTCGATTCTTATATTTGCCTATCTATGATCAGCAGACGATTGTCCCAGGGTATGGGGGCGAGGTGATCCAGAAGCTCTCAAAGTCAGAAAGAGGCCGAACATCGAGTCGAAATGGAGATTGTTAGAATTTGATGCCTCAAGATTCGATCTATATTGAGTTCACAGTGAGGTCCGTGATGAAAAATGGAGTCCAATAAGCCTAAGATCACTTCAAACAGAGTTTGAATGGTCGAGATACGTCCAATTGAAGTTGGCACGAAACCCGAAGTGACAGAGGACCATCGGTAGCTGATGGAGCAGTGGTGACGTGGCCACGTGCTGCCCAGATGCGACAGCGTGCAGTAGTGTGCTGCCTGGGCATGCAGGGCGTGGCCCAAGCCCAGGCGCGCATGTGGGTGCGGCCCAGGCCCATGCGCGCCTGCACGAGAGCCCGAATCCCAATCCACGGTGGATCGAGTGGTGCACAAAGGGGGTTGTGGATCGAGGGGGCATTTCCCCTCGATTTCTCACGGTCCATCATTGACCGCATGGTGTTTCAAGCCCGTTTCTCATGGTCTACTACTTATCTCATGGACTGGGGAGCGATCGGGTGGCTTACGGTGCTCCAGGTCTCGATCCGATGGTTTAGGAGAGTTCTCTGGGTGTTGTGAGGAGTCCTTATCCTAATCTAACTCATTTTTAAGCCTTTAAAAGGCCCTGATGCGTGAACAGAAACTGTGGCATGGTGGCACGATTTCATCAGGCAAAATACCCAGAGAACAGAGAGGTGATGCGGTGCCGAGAGGAGCAGAAGCAGGGAGGCAATTGGACAGCGGACAGCAGTCGTTTCAGGTGTTCAGAAGGATTTTTCTAGAAAGAGAGCTTTTGAGAGGAAGAACTTTCTGTGAGGAAGAGATTGGGTGTACGAGGGTTGAGGATGTGATCTTCTCTTGTTATATTTTATTTTCTCATATTAAAGTTTGTATGCCCCGAGGAGGCGAGTCCTTTTTTGGTTGATCTACGTATTTGATTGTTTTCTGTTTTATTTCTTCTTTCTTTCTGTTGCAACATACGGTATTGAAAAGGTCTTGGAAGGTAGTGTCCTGACCAGATATCTACCAATATCATCAGCCATATTAGCATCCTGGAGCCTTGATGCGACACCTACATTCCTTTCCTCTGTACTGCATATCCATGTATGTCATGCAAATTTTTCAAAAAAAAAAAATGTTACATTTTTCTCTGCTTCTAAAATGAAAATTATGGTTTTCTTTTTCACGCAGTGGATCAAATTTTATTTCCAAAAATCGTATATTTTGGAATTGGACAATAATTTATCACTCTCTCTTCTTAGTGTCTATGTGGCAATTTCCTGTTGGATCCAACATGAAATTGGAAGAAGATTGCATTAAGTTGGGAGAATGGGAGGGGGTGGGAGAAGAAATTGTGGGCTCAATATCGTAAGATTTTTTATTTTTTTTAAATTCTGACTAGAGACCTGCAGCCTCCCACGCTCTCCCCGTCCTGCCATTCTGTTCATCTTGCTGGATCCCACTAGAACTGGCAGCAAGTTCTGCCTTCAAATTAGAAGGATTTTAAATCTAGACCGTCGGTTTTGCATGAAAGACTCCCTTGCAACCATAGATTGAAACATATCATGCTTAAATTAAGGCATGGCCTGTGAGGCATTCATAAAAGCATTCATTCCTTTGATAAGGCAAATCACCGGTTCAAGAGCCAAGTAGTTCCATACTCTCACAATTATGGTTTACTTATGGTTCCAAGGAACCCAAGCATCATGCGCTAAAAGATTGTAAATTATTTGTAATTATTATGGCCAACTTCCTACCGTCTGTCGTCGGTGATGAACATCTGCAAATCAACATCCACATAGATCAGAGTTATATCCGACGGGAATCCTCCGATGCTTAAATCAGAGAGAGAATTGGTGAATAGTAGATTTCAATCTCGAGAGTAGCAGAGCTCTGACCAGAAGTGGCTTACCGGTACTGTTCACTTATCTTCTTTTTATGGATGAGGTTGTTGTAACCATCAGATGTGGTCTCACATTTTATGACGCTAAATCATCGTACCATAATCACGTAGTGGGTCATTAATTCTCACTAATTGCACCATGATATGCAGCTGGTAATCGTTTGTGATGGTTATGATATGTTGAGCGGATTAGCCGACCATATGTCGGTAGTATGTGTGATCGTCGGCTGATAGTTTTGTTGTGCCGACAGCTCAAGTCGTTCGTTATTTATCAATAGTACCCAGACATTAGTCGGTTAGCCGACCATTAGTCGGTACGACTTGTTTAGTTGGTCGATGAAGAATCGGAGTCGCATATTCGGTCGATGTAGAGTCGGGGTTGAATGTTCGATCGGTCGGTCATTGTTGAGTCAGAGCCGGGAGTCAGTTGACTTGAGTCGGGGGTCGATTGACTTACCCTAACAGTTGCCCCTCACTCCAAAGTCCAAGGTGGACCAACGTGTATATTGCCACATGGTTTATCATGTTGGACGAAGAGAGTTATTTCTTGTCATATCGAACCTAATTCTATAGTCACTTTCTCTGGGGTATAGGTGTTCGACTACTTTTCATTTCTGTAGGTACAGAGTCATCCTTTAACTGCCATATTGACAGGACGATTCAGTATTAGTTGTCAGTGTTAGACGTTGTTTCGAGAAGATGAATCGGCATCAAGCGATTTGATTCTGATAGATAGATTTTTGCCATGTGTCCGGATGTTATCAGGTCAAGGCTGTTCATGTGGATGAGGGTGATGTGGCTTAATCTGGTACAGGTGCGTCGAACCATCAGATCGATGGTTGGTACGGATGTCGCCACGTATCTACATCTGTTGAGGTCTCGATTCTGCTGCTTCAATCCTGGCCATTGAACGATCCTATATATATTGGGCTGCTCTTAACCAAATTTCTATTTTTTATTTTATTTTTTTTGGTGTTGGGACCTACCAGAAGATCGCCCCAATGTCTGAGGATTATTCTTTCACCTTTTTCAAGTCTGGTTGTCTTTTCTTGAGCTCTCTCTAGTCCTCATTTTTTTGATGGCTAGAACTTTTTCTTCTCGGGATGGTCAGACGGAGAGTCCGATGGAAGAATCCCTATCGGGTCCGGAGGTGGAGACTTCTTCACTTTTAGAGTCGAACATCGAGCGGCTCCGAGAGTAATATTGTATTCCAGAGCAATATCAGCTCTTTGCACCTGGTGTCGATGGTCGAGTGAATACCCCTCCTTCAGATCAGGTGGCTTTTTATGTTAAAAATCTTTGGGCGGATCTTCGATTTTCGATCTCGAAGTTTGTTCGAAATATTTTAGATTATTATGGTCTTTGTCTGCTCTACTGGCCCCAAACTCAGTTCGACTGATAATCAATTTTGTTTTGTTATGTTGGTTGTTGCCGATTGAACCTCATCCTTCTCTTTTTCATGCTTTCTTTGTCCTTCGATCTTATCCAAAGGTCAGAGGATGGTGGTTCTTCAATCCTCAAAAAGGTCTTTCTTTTATCATCGATTTTTCATCGTCTATTCATGAATGAAGAATCAGTTCTATTTTGCTTCTTCCTCTCTGTTTTTTTTTAACCAACTTATCTTCTGTCTGTAGTTGATCCACAACATGTTCGATTTGGAAGTCGGCTATGTAAAGGTCGGTGACTTTCGTCGGTCGTGGATGAATAAGATAGCAGCCGTCGATGTTGAGAAGGTGGCTGCTCTCGAATAGCTTAAGTCGGCTGCTGAGCAGGAAGCCAAGTTTCAATAGGAGATTTTTTGGTTAACTGATGGTTTAGCATCTTCTGGAGCCGAACCTGAGTCGGCTCGCACTGAACTTGAATCGGCCTGTAAGAATATTTTGGCTCTTGAGTCATGGGTCAAGAGCAAGAAACACTCAATCCATCGCTTCGATGGGAGCGAGACAAATGTATTACGGAACTTGAAGCTGAACGTGGTCGACATCGGGCCACCCTGAAAAGGTTGGCACTGGCTGAAGAGGAGTCGTCTTCCACATGAGACGATGTTTTGGTGAGGGTGGAAGTAGAGTTGTTAAGGGAGGTCTAAGTCGGGTGGTTGAGGACTTCAGGGATTCAAAAGAATTCAAAAAGGAGATCCTCGAAGGCGGCTTTGCTTTACACTACGTCGGGTATGAAGACGGTTAGGATGCGATCGAAAAATTATACCCAAACCTCGACTTGAGCAGCATTGTCCCTCCAGAGTCGGAAGAGGGGGCTGTCGAAGAAGTTGCACCGACTCAAAGTAGATCACCAATCGTGCTCAAAGTTGTTCCAGTCACCATTCTACACCAGAGCGAAGGGATAAGGATGGCGACGAGCCTTGATTGGTGTAATTTTGTTTTCTTTTTATAATCAGATCTGAAGATGGACTTCAATCCAATTTTATAGTTTTCTTTCTGATGAATGATAGAGAATTTTATTCATGTGTAGACTGTAGGTTCTCATTGTCATAGAATTGTAGTCGGATAACCGAATATCAATCAGTAAATTGGACATTCGATAGTAGTTGTAGGATCATCCATTAGTTGCATATTCGTTTGATGTACTTTTAGTATTAGGATAAACGATAATAAGCCGAATTCCTTCCATCTGACCTTAGTCGGATTAGTACGTCAGGTTGTTTGATAATCGATGACAAGCCGAATATCCTTCGATCGACCGTAGTCCAGTCATTATGGTTTCAATTTGATCTCGATCGTATTGGCAAAGCATTCTGCTTAGTTAGGACTAAGTCAGCATAATCGACTTTTACAGTAGAAAGTCGAAATATGTTTGGCACTGAGGCATAGTCGATATTATAGCTTTTACAGTGAAAGCCAAAGTAAAGTTGGAGTCGGTTTTTATAGTGGAAAACCAAAGTATGTCCTGCACCAAGATAGTCGATAGTTCGGCTTTAACAGTGAAAGCCAAAGTATAGTTGAAGTCGATAGTCGATCTTCTGGCTTTTACTGTGAAAGCCGAAATATGATTTGTACATCAGTTTTTACAGTGAAAATTGAAATATTGATGTTGATAGGAATTGACTGTCCATCATTTAATAGTCGGCTGAACTTAGTGAGTCGATGCAATATATTGAATTCACCAAGTAGTTGCATTCGGGAGAAAGTCGAGTAGAATAAAACATCTGTCATATTTTTATTAGCTAATTATCGAAACAACAACAACATCATCGTGAGGAGTTTGAATTCTCCGAACATCCTCTTTCGAGGAAGTTATTACATATTGAGTCATTGTCATTTTGCCAATTCTTCTTCGAGAGTTGTTCCTCAATTCAATCATTCGGAGATCATGTTGATCACCCCTGTAGTTAGTTGATTATTTATAACTTCCTCGATTTGTGGGTGAGGTCGTCGGTCGACAGGTGGATCTCTCCGAAACTTTCTGAGGTAGCCTCATCGAATTATGGCCTCTATTTTATTCCTGAGTTGAATGTATTGTTCTGTATCGTGATCATGATCATGACGGAACGATAGTACTTTTTTTGATCGTGGCTCCTCGGTGGTGCTATCATCAGTGGAGGATATCATAGATATTCTGCTCCTTAGATCTTCATGAGTATCTGCACACAAGAAGCAGAAAGAGGAGTCATAACTGTCGTAACTCGATCTTGGACTTCGTCTTTGAGGTGAAGCTCATTTATTGGAAGGTGGCCGACTTGATTTGATCGGAGCTTCTTCTTTTTTCCATTACTTCTTCTTCTGATCCTTACTTTCTGTTTGGCATTGGTCAGAAGCTCCTTGTCCGCATATATATACTTGTATGCATGCTTCAGAAGTTCAGCATAAATCGGAGAAGGGTCTTATCCAAAAAATATGTAAATTGAGATTTCCTCAGACCTCTCTTCATGGCCGATATGGCCATGTCTTCATTGAGATCCCTGATCTCAAGTGTGACCACATTAAAGTGGGCCACAAAATCTCTTAATGACTAAGTCTCCCCCTGCTTGATCGAGAAGAGACTGTCAGAAGTTCGTGACGGCCTTCGGCTGGTACTACAGTGAGCCATGAAGAAATGTTTGAGCTATCTGAAAGAATAGATGCTTTTCGATTGAAGCATGGAGTACCAGGCTCGAGCAGCTTTTCGAAGAGTCGTCGGAAAGTCGATGCACGTGAGGGTGTCGGTTGTCCTTTGAATCATCATGAGAGCCTTGTAGCTCTCAAGGTAGTCGATCGGATCTGTGGAGCCGTCATATGGCTCCACTTGTGGTATCTTGAACTGAGATGAAATTGGCTCATCTAAGATGTGCTGGAAAAGAGGTTGGGCGGTGTGGAAGTCTTAGTCGTTGGAAGACTTCCGACCTTCCACTTGGAGCTGAGTGAGTCGGCGGTTGATTTTTTGAAACTTGCATTCGTAGTCATCGAATCACCGTTGTTGGGAAACTCCAAGAGTAGAACATCCCGACAAACTTGAAGGAGAAGTAGAAGGTGTTCGCGGTCGCTTCCCCTTCCTAATGCTATCACGATGGGAAGGAGAAAGGAAACGCTGTGAGCGATGAGTGGCACATCAAGAGTGCTGAGAATGTTGTTGCTCATCTCGATGGGAAAGTCGAGACGGTCACTCCGAAGGAGAAGGTGATCGCCACTGATGGCGCGGTTGTGCCTGGACGGCACCGACTGTGCCATCAGTTGCTCCGTCGGTGGCTGCTACTGTTGGGTTTGTTGCTATTGGAGGCTCTTGACTGCCTCCGTTAAGACATTCATCTGCTACACGAGTGCAGTGATTGAGACATCCGTGGTAACCATGGGACGTAAAGAACTGGCTCTGTTACTGGAGGAGGGGGAGGAACCTCTTTTCGATGGGAAGAGCGCCTTGTCGATCTAGTTGCAATCGAATGCTAGGCTCTGGTTTTTGCCATGATGAGTGTGATCTGTCCCTCTACTTGGCATGCCAATCTGTTGCGGCTAACTTCCTATCGCCTGTCACCGGTGATGAGCACCTACAAAACAACATCCACACAGATCGGAGTTGTGTCCGACGGAAATCCTCCGATGCTTAAGTCAGAGAAAGAATTGGTGAACAATAGATTTCAATCTCGAGAGTAGCAGAGCTCTAGCTAGAAGTGACTTACCAGTGCTGTTCACTTATCCTCTTTTTATAGATGAGGTTGTTGTAACTGTCGGATGTGGTTCCATATTTTATGATGCTAAATCATCGGGCATAATCACGTAGTGGGTCATTAATTTTCACTAATTGCACTGTGATATGTGGCTAATAATCATTTGTGATGGTTATGGTATGTTAAACGGATTAGCCGACCATATGTCGGTAGTATGTGTGACTGTCGGCTGATAGTTCTATGGTGCCGACATCTCAAGTCGTTCGCTATTTATCAGTAGTAGCTGGACATTAGTCGGTTAGCCGACCATAAGTCGATGTGATTTGTTCAGTTGGTCGGTGAAGAATCAGAATCGCATATTTGGTCGATGTAGAGTCGGAGTTGAATATTCGATCAATCGGTCGTTGTTGAGTCGGAGCTGGGGGTCGGTTGATTTGAGTCAGGGGTCGATTGACTTATCCCATCAGTAATTCCTCTCTTTAAGAAAGTAAACAATGCATGACTCCAAACTCATTCAGGTTTCATCTTCTCCACTAATTTTTTGTATAGGTGCATGTGTATTTTTTTTTAAATTTTTTACTCACTATTTTTGTTCATTATATATTAACTTTTATCTTAGTTATTAATTTTCATCAATTTTTAATACTTATTTAAGATATGTTGACCTTTTCTATTCCATAAGGTTGAATAACCTAATTTTCCATTTTTTATCTTTTAACATGCATTTCATAATGCCCATTTGCTACTAAATGACATACGGAGATTTTTAAGTAATAATCGACATAATATTACAATTTATGCTACTTGATACTTCACCATTTTCTAATAAAAAGTATTTGCAATTCATATTTATTAAAAATAAATTATTTTTTATTATTTTATTTAAGAAATATTTTTAATTAGTTTATTATCAAAAATATCACCCATTTTCTATATATGACTCTAGGGCTCATACGGACGGAGGACTATCCCAATAAGAGGTATTATGCGCTTTGGCCACATACATACATAGCTCATACGCTTGCGGTCCTTGAACCATAGCTGGTATGTTTACGGTTACTGTAGCTTATATGCTTATGGCTGCTGAGTCTCACAGCTTTGTCTCCTGAGTTTTGGCTCAAAAGGCATCTCTTGAGGGAGAGAGAGTCTCCTATCTTATATAAGGTAGCTGATATGCTTACGACCCTTGGACTATAGTTGGTATGTTTGCAGTTGCCGTAGCTTATATGCTTACGATCTTTGGACCGTAGCTGGTATGCTTGTGATTGTCGGGCCTCACAACTTTGTGCTCTGGACTTTGGCCTAAAAGATACCTCTTGAGAAAAAGAGGATCTCCTATCTTATATAAAATAGAGTATCTTTAACTCACAACCGATGTGGGACTAAACCCTCCATAATAGGGCTAAAATTAGAATTTCCTTTTCGTTCCAATATTTCTGAGCTGTATGCTGTGGAGCTTTTTAATTAGTTATGCAATCTTGAAGGTTAAAACTCTCAATACACTATAAAAAATTTGACTATTAGCGATGGCTAATTGCCATGGCTAATAGTCATTTTGCCATCATTAACACTATTAGCGATGGCTTCCTGTTGCTAATTGGTAGTCAAAAAAATCTTAGTCGCTAATTATTCTTATTAGCGATGAAACGTTTATCCATCGCTAATGAATACTATTAGTGACGATATTAGCGATGGCTAAGTTTCATCACTATTTATTTTCTTATTTTTAAACAATTTTTTTTAAAAAAATTAAAAATAATTAGCCACGGCTTTTTAGCATTGATACCATTGGTGATATTTAATTTTATTTTTTTAAAATTTATAATAATATTGTATTATTAGCAACGACTAAAGCCATCACTAATATCATTAGTGATAGTTAATTTTATTTTTTAAAAAAATATAATAATATTTTTAAAATCTATTTTAATTAATCATAATCAATTATGATTTTTAACACCTATTGTAATTAAAATACAAAGATATTATGACAATCATAAATAAAAATTTAATTATATTATATTAAAAATATAAATTATATAATTTTATAAGCAGTATAAAAAAAATATAATACATCGAGATAAAAGAAAATTAGTCCAGATCCTCTTCATCATCTTCCTCCTTAGTAGTAGGTGGATGAGAGCCGAATGTTCGAACATCTTAAAATAAAAAAATAAAATATTATTAATAAATTTTGATATGGAGGCGTATCCTTTGATATACTCTTTTGATTTTTGAACAGATTGTTCTTATATATTCCATTCGATAATACGGAACTATAGACACTCCAGGCCTATCCATTGGATCGGTCCATCAATTGGATGGTTAGATTAAATTTTTAATCCCTAGATCTCCTTCTCCAACTCAAACCTAAATATGTGAAGCTTCTAAATATGATAATTTAAAAGTAAAAGAGTTTACTAATAGAATTATCTAATATGATGGCTGGGATAATGAGCCTAGCTGATTGTGCAGCTATGGGTCCTGGAGAATCTCCACGACTGTATCACAAATGATATTTTGAAAGCTCTGAGGTCGCTGGCTCAGAAGCCTCTACATGACCTCCCCCACGTATGCATCGCTTCAAGTCTGGGATGTCAAGGCCTGTGAGGATGCTGAAGAGTATTGAGTCACTGGAGGATCGAAGCTATGGCAGAATCTTATGACCCGACTCTTACTCATCCCTCCGGTGATCTTGAGCCATCCCTTATGATCCAGGAGGGGCTGAGTGGATGGGTCATCACCGTGCCCGCAACGACGTACTCTGTATAATCCACCTATAGAGTTTAGAAATATATTAATTCTAATATATATATCAGATCTTGTAATAATTTAATAAATACAGTTTGAAATTTTTACTATGATCTATCGTGATCTAGAATCTAAATAATCATCAGTCCTTCAAAACTGGTGTGTGACCTCCCACAATTATAGCTGGCTTGGTGGATGACCTAGTTGTCATATCTACAATAAGTAAATAAAAAAATTAAATTAATTAAATCATACATATAAGAATTTTTATGATTCTAGTGAAGAGTTTTGGTATAGATTTCTTATCAGTTTGTCAGCTACAATATGTGTGCCGACGGAGCTACCCATGTACTTGATCGGATCCTATTGGATGGTTCGATTTTGTCGGGCCCTTTGCTGTCTACTGGCATACTCCTCACTGCTCCACTAATCGCAGAGGGCCTTCCATATGTCTATCTGCATCCACTGATCTCTGTAGAACTTCCAATTCGATGGTGATTGAGAATCGAAATACTTGATGGCAGACTACTGCATGCTATGTAGCCCATCTTGAAACCTACGTATTGCCATCTGCTTGAAGATCAGGTAGCCAGCCTCCTCATCTTGAGGAGATAAGAATCAGTAGTACCTCTACAAGTAGAAGCAAGTATGTATTAATAAATAGAATATAAACCTATCACGAATTATTAAATTAAACACTTTTGACTTATCAGGAACATCTCTCATGCTGCATCACAAGTCCCCGATGGTCAACTGGAGAACTCATTCACTGACCCCGACATCAATCATCGGATGATCCTGGTAATCACACGAGGCATAGAGTTTTTTTGTAAATATACTGCAAAATTAATTTTGAACAATAAATGTTAGACTCTACAATGACTAAACTTTAAACATATTTAGTAAAGATATGATACTTATGATCGGCTCTAAATGTGAATGAGCTCTCTATCCTTTGATTGAGTCGAAGGTGTCGTGAGCCGGGTGGATCCTCTACCATACCTCTATGTCTGGGAGTCGATCACTGGTGCATGTGACTTTGGGGTCACTAGTGACCCCCTATCCTTCAAACTTAAGTACAAAATATCTAATAAAAAAAATGTTATATTAGTTAGCAAAGGATAAAATAATATAAATGAGAATATTTAAAGTGTTAGAGTTTATTGCAGGATGTGAGAGGTGTAGAACCTTGCAAGCTAGCTGCATGATCACTGTCTCCTCCAAAGCTCTATCCTCCGCTGGCACGGCTCCGATCTCTGAAAGGCATAATGTATAATCGCTGAAAATAAAAATAAATAAATTCATCAAATTAATTATATAATTATGGATGACAATACAAGATTTAAAATGATTCAAAGATTATATACTTAGCACTACTCATCGGCCTCTTCAAATGTCTGGTACCTTTCGGATTCTTCTTTCGATTCTTCCTCTTTTTTCGATTCTTCCTCTTCTTTCAGTTCTTCTTCTTTCTCTTTTTTTCCTTCTTAGATAGAATTGCCTTTTAAAATAAAATCAATTGGATCTACCTCCATATGTTGGCTATCATGTACAAGAAGTCCTAGAGAATCTAACTTGACATCTATTGAAGACAAATGAAACCCTAATGTTTCATTCTCCTAAAAATATTCTGATAATTGAGGCTCTTCTTTTTCTTCGATCGCATAATGAACGGCTCGAGACATAACCTTACATACAGCCCACCAATCTTTTCTTTCTCTTTTTCTTGATGGAAAAGGAGTATAATACACTTGAGTAACTTTTTGGGCTAGCGCAAAGAGGTCGTTGACATATGCTTTTGATCTATGTTTGATTTTAATAAGTCTGTATCGTGGATCAACCTTCATACAATTATCAATATCAAACCATTGGCACCTTAAATAGAATGACACTATTATCACCTATGGGGTAGGTCAATTTGATCACTTCTTCGAGGATCCCATAATAGTCACTCTCCATCTCGATATCAAACCAGCTGCCTTTTATACATACACCGTTGTTCATTGTACTTTTATGTTCTCCATATTACTACATATAAAATTTAAAATTATTTACGTTACAGTTATTATAACATGTCACATACTTTGTTGGCCTGTAACATAATAGTCTTAGGTTCTTAGATATGGATTCGTCGCCTTGCATGACTTGCATATTATAAAAAAAATAAATTAGAAAAAATTAAATTAAATAAAATAATAATGGTCATTTTGTTAGTTGATGAAACCAATTTGTAAAGTTCTATGAGCACTGAGTGAAAATTTTTTCCTCTCTTATCATCGAGTTATCCCATCTCAGTATCTCATCATATTGTCTATAAATATATAAGGTAAGTACAATATGATAAGTGATTAAAGAGTTGAGATTGTGATAGATACTTACTCAACATATGGATCGACCTTTGTGCAGTTTAACAAAATATATATTTCTGTTTGTCGATGTTCAGTATCAGTCAATACCCGACGAATCTTATGCCCAAATTCACAAACAAGATAGACAAATATTGAGAACTTCACCTCTGATCCCTCACCACCATCATCATGTCAACCCACTTAAGTCAGCTTTATCTAAAAGTAGTGTCTACTAAATTTAAAATTTTTTCTATTATAAAAGCCTCTACAATAGAACCTTCAACTTGGGCCTTATTTTTTACTTTCTTCTGGAGACTGTGTATATATCTTTTAAATGGATGCATCCTTCTATACTGCACTAGTCTCTCCACACTAGCTTTATATGTCAGATGAATCACAAGGTACTCCATGGAGTCGAAGAAGTTAGGAGAGAATATCTTCTCCAACTTGCATATGGTCTCTATACTATTAGACTCAAGATTGGAGATATGGTCGGTAGATTGTTCGATAGCACAAATATATCTGAAGAAAAGGTTAAGCTTAGTCAAAAAACTCCATATGAAGTTGGAAAGGAGATCATGCCAAGTCAATGGGAGTAATCATTAAATGAAGATAGGGCAGTTATGGCTCTTTAGCTTATAGAATTTGCAATCTTTGACATTGACACACTGAGCTAGATTACTTGCATAACTATCTAAAAATTTAAGATTTTTACATCATTCACAAACATCCTTCAACTGCCCCCTTGTTAAAGTATAAGATGCTTTCAGTTTCAAAAATTTTTCAGATGACACCTCAACTAGCTCTAATTGAGAATGCTTGCATATGTTCTTCACATCTGCTCGAGCTTGGGATTGTCCTTCATGTTACCTTTGACATTTATAACAATGTAAAAAATATTATTGAATATATTTTTCTCAATATGCATGATGTCAAGATTATGACGGATCAAATTGATGGACCAGTACGGTAATTTTCAGAAGATGCTTCGCTTTATCCTGTTATGAGTTCTACCAAACCTCTAAGGCTTTTGTTTGTCAAATAGCATACCAAACTGGCCCTCGTCCAATTGAGATATCCTCTGAAATACTTCCATACTATTGAGATGCGGGGATACATGATCTTTCTCTCTCTTATTCCTCTTGAAACTATCCCGCTGCTTTCGAAAAGGATGATGCTCAAGAAGAAATTAACAATGACAATCGAACCAGCAGGGCTTACGATCATGCTCAAACTGAAATAATTTTGTATTCTCTATACAATAGAGATATGCAAGCTCTCCTTGAGTGCTCTATCCTGACAGCATCCTATAAGCAGAAAAATCATTAATTGTCCACATCAATATAACTTTCATTACAAAATTTTACTTCTTTGATGCATCAAAAGTATGTATGCCATCGGATCATAAAAATTTCAGCATATCAATATGAGGCCTTAAATATGCATCAATGCTTCTACTAGGATGTCATGGTCCAAAAATAAGTAATGTAAGAAAGATGTTATATTCTTTCATGCACATCTCAGGCAGAAGATTGTATGGAGTAATAAAGACCGGCCAACATGAGTAAGGGGCTGCTGCATGATTGAACAGTGTAAAGCCATCCGTAGATAGATCCAATTGGACATTGTATGATTTTTGAGTAAATAAAGGATGACAAGTATTAAATTGCTTTCATATCTTGTTGTACGATGGATGAGTCATCATATCGGAATGCTTGCGAATCTCTTTTTTGTGCCATCTCATTTGTCCGACAGTACTCTTGGATAAATAGAGCCTTCGAAGTCTAGGAGTGAGTTGGAGGTATTAAAGAACCTTACATGGTATATCCTTCTGATTTCTACCCTCTTGCCTCGGCTTAAATCGACTTTCACCGCATACGTCACATGAGCTCTTTAGTTCATCCTCCTTATAGAAAAGTTTGCAATCATTACGGTATGCATCTATCTTCTCATATCCGATTCCTAACCTTTTCATCATTTTCTTTGAAGCATAGAAGCTTCCAACAAGCTTTACATCCATGGATAGTATCTTCTTTATTATTGCTACCATTCTATCATAATAATTGACTGTCATATTAAATTCGATCTTCAAATTTAACAACTCTAATACAGCTGATAATACAGTATGTGTTTCACATCCCGACCATAGTGGTTTATCAGTATCTTTCAGTATATGGTAGAAATCATTACTATCAGTTAAATTCAAGACCAGCTGCATCCATAACTATGTCTATCATTCTATCTGTGTCCCTGTCCTACTCGCTTCTAATCCTTGCAACTTTTTTTTACGTCTCCTTATGTAGGTACCAATACTTGTAGTTGGACACAAATCCACTCTTATCATCAAATATTTTTCTATTGTCATATTTGTTACAAGGGCAACGAGTCTATTTTTGATGTAAGAGTGCTGCATTCCTAAAAGCAAAATCGTAGAAGTACTTTACATCCTCTCTATATATTTAGCAGAAATCATCCCGTCGACTACTCGATGGTCCATCCAACTACAGTCTATGGTACACTATCTAAGAATTCTGTATATATATAAATATAAAATAACTGCTGATTAATTATTTTATCATTCAAAATGACTTACATAGTAAATGCATCATATCATCAAGTAATAGGTATAGAAGATCCTATCTCATTCAAAAAATATATTAATTCTATAGGTTAATTATAGTAATCAAACGATATGCAACAGAGATCAAAAAAAATTTTAGCAGTATTTCTCCTTAGTTCTTCCCACACGGTTGAAGATGTGTGGAGAGAACTATAGAAAAATACTGTTCGAAATTTTTTTTGAATCCTCAACATACCGTTTGATTACTGTAATGACCGATATACTTACTTATATTTTTCAAACTATTCATATTGGATGATCAATTGATCAATATATATAATTCTTTCATCTGTACAAAAATATATAAATATAAGATACAGTAGAATATGTACATTAATCAAAAGATAGATCTATGATTTGTGCAATATAATTTTTTTTTAAAATCAACATCTAATTAATTACTTAAATTAACATCCAATTATGGAATACCGTAGAATATGCACTCAGCCCTTGTGCGAGAACTGGCTGCCTTGGACACCGGTTAGGATTTAAGGCTTGAGCACACAGGGCACACCCTGACCCCATGTTTGCAATACTATCCGCACCTTCCATTAGCCTGAGTGCACTCTGGATGCTTTGGACGCCAGCTGGGACTCAAGGTCCAAGTGCACAGGGCATGCCTCGATCTCATGTTTGCAATGCTGCTCGACACCTTCTATCGGCTTGAGTGCATAGGGCGCATAGGAGCTGGATGTCTTAGACGCCAGTTGGAACCCGAGATCAGAGCATGCAGGGCATGCCCTGACCTCATTTTTGCAATGTTGCCCGACACCTTTATTCGATCCAAGTGCTCTGCATGTTGAGACCCAAATCTTGTGCTTCTAATTAATTAATTAATTAATTAATTAAATATCTAACTAATTAATTAAATTAATATTTAATTAATTAATTTTTAATATATAATTAAATTTAATTAATATAATTTAAATAAAAAATAACTTTTAGTGATGGCATTAGCCATTGCTAATACTCACAACAGAAGGCGGGATGGCATGCAGGGACTGAGGGGTAAGAGGTCGGCTAGGGACGGGACACCGGTTTAGGGATGCGGCTGTGGAGACAAGGGAGTGGGGACAGGGCCGTGGGAAGGTGGCGCAAGTTGGGCCATGGGGTCAGGCCAGTAGAGGGGCCGCAGGCTGGAGGTGGTGAGGTAGGGGCCGCGAAATTGGGCCGATGACGTCAGGGCCGGTGGCATCAGGGCGGCCACGAGCATGGAGGGACGTCGGCTCAGATCTGCAGGCTTGGGCCAATAGGGTCGGAGCAGACATGGGCATGAAGAGACACTGGCTTGGGGTTGTGGGGTCGGGCTAGCGACATCGAAGCTGGTGGGGTTGAGGCAGCCATGGGAGTGGAGGGACGCAGGCTCGGGGCCACAGGATATTGGAGGGACAGGGAGGGGAGGAATGGGGCATCTGGGCGCCGGTGAGAAGATGAGTCACTGGTTAGAGGATGAGGCGTTTGGGCATTGGCGAGAGGGGAAGATGAGGGAAGAGGAGGGAAGGGCGGTTTGGGCGGGCGGTTTGGGCACCGATGAGAGGGGGTTGAAGGGGGTTTGGGCACCGACGAGAAGGGGTTGAGGGGATTTGGGTGTCGACGAGAGGAGGGAAAAGGAGAGAGATAAGGAGCATGTGAGAGAAATTTTTTTTCAACTGTACTTGAATACATGTGGCAAAGTATTAGCGATGGTAAGTCACCATCGCTAATGCCATTAGTAAAACTATTAGCGACGGCAAGATCCATCGTTAAAAATGAATAGTTATCGCTAATACTTTTATCAGAGATAATTTTTTTTTATAATTTTTTAAATAATTTTTTTAAAAATTATTAGCGATAGTGATGTGTCGTCGCTAATATTGTCGATAAAAGTATTAACAATGGCATATTCAACCGCTAAAAATAGAGAGCCATCGCTAATACATTTAATTATAATTATAACCTTTTTTTAATTTTAAATTTATTAGCGATGGTAAAAGCCATCGCTAATAGTTATCTTTCATCGTTAATACTATATATTAGGAATGGCAGAAATACCATCGCTAAAAGCCGTCATTAATAACTTTAATATTTTAAAAAACTATTAATATTTTAAAAAATTATTAATTTTAAAATTTAAAATTTATATTTATCATTCATTATCTAAATAATTATCATTAAAATATCATCATAAAAGACCACCTCAATCCGATAGCTCTAGGTACGTTGATCATTAAAATTCAATTTTGATAGTCATGAATATCTGTATAATGATCTAATAGATAGAGATCATCGATGGATCTAAAAATTTACAACGATGATCTCGATGATATTTGTAACACACTATCAAATTTTTACTTCAATCGGACTCATTATCATGGTTAATTTAGCATGAGATAATTTGAACCATTAGATGAAAAATGAGTGATCAAAAAGCCAAATAGCGTCTGATTATGAGATGATTTTTTAAATAAATGATCTTTACTACTATTTTGATCATTTATTCGGTGGTGATTATAAAATTCAAATCGTACGTATATGAATGATTCAAAACTATATGTCTTTTGATATTCATTTTTAAAGTCCTTAAGTAATTACGCTTTTGCTTTTGTAAAATCTACTTAATATGGATTATTCATATACACGTGGTTTGAATTTTAAGATCATTATCGTATAAACGATTAAAGTAGTAACAAAGATTATTTATCTAAAAAATTATCTTAATCTGACATCATTTGACCTTTTGATTACTCATTTTTTATTTATCGATCGAAATCATCTCATACTAAATGGATCATGATAATGATATTCGATTAAAGTAAAATTTTGTTAGTGTGCTATAAATATCATCGAGATCATCATTGTAAGTTTTTAGACTTATCTGTAGTCTCTATTTATCAGATTATTTTGCGGTCGTTCGTAATCATCAAAATCAAATTTTATTGATTAACATAGCTATGATAATCGGATCGAAGCAGTCTTTGTGATTATACTCTAATGATAATTATTTAGATAATAAACAGTGAAGATAATTATTCACTATCGCTAATAAGTTTAATAATTTTTTTTAATTTTTTACGACGATAATTTTCATCTCTAATAGTGCCATCACAATATGATTTTATCACTAATACTCTTTTTACCATCGCAAATAAGTTTAATAAATATTTTTTTTTTGAGACAGCTAAATCCATCGCTAATAATGCCGTCGCTAATATCTTTTCCACTATCGCTAATAAATTTAATAAATAATTTTTTTTTGATGACGGCTTAATTTTGGTTGCTATTTCTTATTAGTAAAAATTGTTATTAGAGACGGCAAAAATGTTATCGTTAATATCCATCGGTAAAAAAATTATTAATGATGAAATTATTGCCATCAATAATATCTTCGTTAATACCCTTTATTAGCGATGGTTAAGATACCGTCGCTAATGATCGTTGCTAATATCTTAATTTTTTGTACCGATAAATTAGACTAATTCTTTTATAACAAAACAAATTTGAAAAAAAAAAAATCTTACATGCTTTATGAAAAGAAGTAAAATTATAGTTTCACCCTCTGTAATCCGGACATTTCTCAAACGCATTCTCTTTTTTTTTAAAAAAATTTAATTAGATCTTTTGAGTTATTAAAGTGTCTTAATATGGTCGTGCAGCTCTTAAACTAGTCCATGTAGTAAGCTTGTCGTTTCAAAAGAAAAAAAATATCCTTGTCCTTGCCCTTACCGCAATGCATATATATCGATAGGAAATCTTCGAGTTGAATCCTTTCATCAAACACTGTGGCTTTCCTCTCCACAAGCTTTTGAAAGGGCCTCTTCTTTGCCTTGCACCACCTTTATTGCTGCAGCCTGCAAGGCTCTGCAAAAGCCCATAAGCCCCCATTTTGACCATTTGCCTCTGGTACCTCTTCGACCGTGGCACTAGTAGCAACGTCAATACAAGCTACTTCCTGTCAACAGTCTGAACCAATAGCTCGAAGAGATGAACCACATTTTGGCCACCCCTCTTCTCCCAACGAAATATCCTCCGATCCGAACTCTATAGCACACGAGTACACAACACAAGCAAGGCCAGTGCCTTCGTAGATGCCTCCTCCTCTGCAGCCTTAATCGAGGCAATCCAAGCCGCTACGTTCGAAAATTGCAAATTTTAAGCGCCTACCTTCTTCTCCTCCAGCGAGGTTACCGAGACATCCTGCTCATTTTTTGGGGCCAGAGAAACTCCTGAAGCCAAAAGCTTAATGAGGTTGAGGATCCCATTTTCTTCGAGGAAGTCCCCCTGAAGTTCTTGGAATCTGGCAGGATTATTGAGGAAGTTGAAGATGGGGACCTAGGTGGAGATCGTGCCTGCATAGATCTCGAGGTGGCTAGTGATGCCACCACAGGAGTCGATGGCCATGGCATTGTCCTTGGTAAAGGTTTGGTTTTGGAGGGCAGCGTAGTCCTCCTCAGTGGCGGAGCTGTCGGACTCAGGTACAAGCAAGGTGGTGCGAGAAGGGGGTGCCCTCAACGACCTGGTGGTAGCTCTCGGAGGCAGCGACCTGAGCAATTTCTGTAATGGCCTTGGCCTGTTAATTTCTTGCCGCCGGAGGCGGAGTTGAGGTGGTGGAGTAATGCCGGGACCACCGCTTGAGCGGCGACACTAAGGACATTCTAGTCATCCTTCCGAAGTAGGGTGAGTAGGGAATCTGGTGTGGCAATTCTTCCTAGGACACATCTCGGCGCAAACGGACCCAAATGTGAGGTCCCCTGGGATGCCTGAGGCGGCAGGTTCGGATTCGAGGAGGGCGTCAATGCGGAGTAGGAGGACAGCATTGGCTACAAGCTGGTCAGCGGCAGCAAAGGCGGTGGCCATGTTGCAATTAGTGGGGAGCTTGCCGGTGGGGGAGGAGGGACCGGCAATGAAAAGGATGGGAGTGATACCCATTTTTTATTTAATACAAAGGATGGGTTGAAGAAGAGATGGATAAAAAAAAAGGAGAGATGAATTAAAACAAAATAAATTTTTTATTTATTTTTTGATAAAATATAGTAGGATGGATAGGAATAATTTTTTCATCTATTTGTTATAAAAAATAAATAAATTAATTATTAATACATTAATTTATTTATATATATTAATTATATAAATATTAATTAATATATAATCTAATTTAAATAGTTAATTAATTTTATATACATACATAACTAAAAATAATAAATATAAATAAAAAATAAAAGATAATTTTAATTATTTAATTATAATTATAAAAATTATGTACTAAAATTAAAATAATTAGTAATATAATTTAATTATATAAAATTAACAGTATAGATAAAATAAAAATATATAAACAGTATGCATGAAAAGTAAAGAAATATTGTAGTTTTATCAAAAAAAATTAATGAGGAATAATTTTATTAATACAGAAAGTTATTCCTCATAAGCTTCATCCATCGTAGGTTTGGATGGATGTATGGTTGCATTTGGTAGTAGGTAATCTATTTAGATTGTTGGTAATTTAATGTGGTAATATGAATTACTGCGTTTGATATGCTTTTTGGATGGTAATTCAGATCGTTTTGGTAATCTAGATTGCCTTATGCGAGATAATTTAGATTGTTTTAGAAAGAGATGGCTATCCAGATTATCACTTCTTTGGCAATATTACAATAAAAATTTTGGATAAAATTATCTCTTAAAAAAAATTACATAAAATCTATTACCCAACCCTCCCTCCATGTGTACTCCCGCGTCGTGGCTCCTCTGCCTTTGTCCCCCAACACCCCCCAACCCCCAATAGCTCTTTCATGCCCATCTCCACTACCCCCGGTACCCCCATAGCTCCACATGTGCCTGCCCCCTCCCCACCCCCGCTAGTGCCCGTAGTTCCCCACACCCTTTGGCCCGCCACTTCTCTACGCTACCACCACACCCACATTACTTCCATTATTTCTTATCAGAAAAAAAAAAGAATACTAGAAAAAAATTATTAGAGGTATTTTAAAAATTTGATTTCATATTATCGATAATTTGATTGTCATATCATACATGTCAATCAAGATTTTCAATAATTTTATTGTAATATTATCTATATATATTAAATATAATAATCAATATTATTGATAATTTAATGATGATAATTTATCATGAAGGTAATTTATATTATCTTTCAAGATTGTGAGGTGATGCTCCAAATGTAACCTATAATCTTTCTATTTTATCCAACCTCTCAAATGGTGGGCGTAGATCATCCATCATTCTAATTCCATCCATATTCCTTATTATGATCCCAACTAAACACATGATTAGAGATAGCATTTGGAAGAAAATTTATACCAGGAAGGTCATATTCCTAAACTAGGACTCCACCCTAAATAAATGATGATAGGGGCATTTGGGTCAACAATTGATTTACGATTTCATGCGATGGTCATGTGCCATCGCTCTTCTAGTGAAGATAAATGAAAGAACCTTGTTAAATTTTTGATAACTCAAACTGTGTAATTAAAACGTTTCAAAAAAAAAAAGTTGCTCGTGAGATGCGTCTAAACCAGTAAACGTGAAAACGTAATTTTCGAAAAAAAAAAAAAAACCTTGCCAAACAGCGCACCAGTGCACCCAAGCAACCCAGACTCGGCCTAACCGCGGGGCGTCTCCGAATCTTCTGGAAGCTCCGCCCACACTCTACAAAGCACGCCAACCCCTAAACCCGTCTCTGTGTCATTCCTCCTCTCACCTTATCCTCAGCTCCTCTCCCTTTTCTCCGTCCGCAGCGAAAAAAGCTTTCAATTCCCTCGGCGAAATGGCCTCAGCCAACGCTATCTCCACCGCCTCCATCATCCGCTTCTCCCCTCTCCAGGTCTCATCTCTTCTCTCTTGTTCTCTCCCTGAATTCTTTGTTATAAGGTTGAATACCTTCTTCCTCCTTTGCTAATATTCGTGGTCTCGGAGGTGAAGCAGGACGTGCTGAGGAGGAGAGCGAGCCCGGGGCAAAAACCCGGTGGCCACCGGCAACTCGTGGTGAGGGCGGCGGCCAAAGACATCGCCTTTGACCAGAGCTCCAGGACATCCCTCCAAGCCGGCGTCGAGAAACTCGCTAATGCCGTTGGGGTCACCCTCGGCCCGAGAGGTATTCTTATTTGCCTACGTTCCTTTATTTTATTTTTAATTTTTTGCTGTATTTTGTAGTTGTTTGTATGTTTTCTGTCTGAATTAAGTGCTTTGATGTCACGAATGCCATAAAAATTTTAACTTTTTGTATTTATTGCTGATTGAGTTGTTTTGTGGTTGAGCATTGGGGTTTTTTGATTGTAGATGAACTAATTTGTGTTGGTTTGATTATGACTTGAAGGGAGGAATGTTGTGTTGGATGAGTTTGGGAACCCCAAAGTGGTTAATGATGGGGTCACTATTGCTCGCGCTATTGAGCTTGCGGATCCGATGGAGAATGCTGGTGCAGCGTTGATTCGTGAGGTAGATAGATAGTTCCATAGCACCCATCTGTTATTGCCTTGTTTTAGCTTTTAATATAATCTTTGTCCTATGGGTTGTTCATGTCTTACAGTGATACCTATTCATGAAATTTCATCCTTTCTTTTTTATTATGAGTAAGCATACACGCACAAATTCATGTTTTGGAGGGCAAAATAGGGTAAAATTATCGGCTTTCAAATGCAATGACAAAAAGGGACAAATTATCGGCTTTCAAATGCAATTAATTATATATGTTGACAAAATTGATATTTTTCTTACTTTGCTTGAGGCATGAAGAGATCTAAAGCGCTAATTATGAGGTATATGAAACTATGTAAACTAAAATTGTAAAAGAGACTTTTAAGTTGATTTGATACATGGGGGGAGAGAATCCTTACTTAGGGAGAACTTTTTTTTTGGGCCAAGAAAGTTGGGACAGTATTTGTATAATCAAGATTAACTTAATAATAAGATTCAAGAGCTATGAATGGCCAGTATTAAGCCTATAAGATCCAATGACTGTGGCCACTTCTAGAGAGAAATTTATTCATGCTTCAGTGCTGTTATGCCTGTCATAAATAGGAAAATGGGTTAGTGAGGGAGCATGTTTTTTTATTTATTGAAGGTTGCTAGCAAGACAAATGACTCTGCCGGTGATGGCACTACGACGGCATCAGTTCTTGCACGAGAAATCATTAAACTGGGTCTGCTAAGTGTTACCTCTGGTGCGAATCCTGTGTCCATCAAAAAGGGAATCGACAAGACTGTACAGGGGCTGGTGGACGAGCTTGAGAAGAAAGCTCGCCCTCTCAAAGGACGTGGTGATATCAAAGGTATTATAAATTTGATGTGTATTTGCTTCAAACTGCTGTCACATTTTTCGTTCTGGGATAAATCAGCTACTTTGTTAGGTCAATAGTTGCATTGCACTTTAAAAAGTGTTCACCTGTGTAATTAGAAAAGACATTCATGTATTAAAACTAATGATATTACTAATTTAGATCCTTGTAAATAGATTTTTTTTTTTTTAATTGAAATCCTTTTATTTGCTGTTGCAGCTGTTGCAACAATCTCAGCTGGTAATGATGACTTTGTGGGGAGCATGATTGCTGATGCTATTGATAAAGTCGGCCCTGATGGTGTTCTTTCTATTGAGTCTTCATCATCATTTGAGACTACTGTTGATGTTGAAGAAGGAATGGAGGTCTGTTGCAGTTTCCAAGACCTTAAACTACCCTACTCATTGTTTCCTTTATATTTTGAAATCTGCACATGGTGTAGCATGTTGACTCCATTATGTGTATTTTTGAAACCACCATTGCAGATTGACCGAGGTTACGTCTCCCCACAATTTGTCACAAACCCTGAGAAGTTACTAGTTGAATTTGAGAATGCTAAAGTTCTAGTAACTGACCAGAAAATTTCAACAATTAAAGAAATAATTCCTTTGTTGGAGAAAACCACACAACTGAGAGCTCCTCTTCTCATTATTGCGGAGGATGTAACGGGTGAGGCTTTGGCAACTCTTGTTGTGAATAAGCTGCGCGGTATCCTTAATGTTGCTGCTATCAAAGCTCCTGGTTTTGGTGAGAGGCGGAAGGCTCTTCTTCAAGATATTGCCATTGTGACAGGTAACATTTAGAGTTTCTGTTTCTTAGTTTCTACTTTGTAGTGCTACTTCCTGCAATCACTAAATAGTTTTATATCCCAATCCTCATGCGAATTTAAATCTATATTCTGACTGCATTTGGTAGCAAAGAGCATGTGTCTATGAAGGTCATCATCTGCTTGTTTTTAACTGGTATCATCTGATTATTACTGGTGGTTTTACTTATCTAAAATATCCTTTTTCTGATGGGATAGCAGTTCTCATTTAAGCCTTTTTTTGCATTTTATCCTTACTTTTCAAATTTGTTGTCTCTTGAGCATTTGGTGTATTATTAAATTATAAGGCTTGTGAAGTTTTGAAGCCGTTTGTGAATGATTATGCCAAAAAAGTTCTTTCTTTAGTCATTTAGCTACTTAGCTCAGTAGATAGGTCTGCAAATCATTTTTGTTGAGGTCGTGGGCTCACAGTTAGGTTAAGTAATAGGCCAAAATGGTTAGATCCAACTAAGTCCAATTGGATGCCCAAATTCAATTTATTCTAGTTGTCTCATTTAAAATGATTAACTTTTTGAAGAAAAACAAGTGAACTCTATGCCTGGGTATTAAATTATAGGACTTGTACTGGACCAAAAATCCTTATATACAGCAGGCAAAATGTTTTAATTGTTATTATTGATGCATATCTTCATGTAACTTAGCTTGATGTTTGAGTTAAGATTGTTAAGGAGGCCAACTTTACTTAATTCTTCATAAGTTTACAAAGTCAAAAACCTAGCTAGATGGAGCCAAGTAATTTCTACTTTTTGAGGGAGGGTTCAACTTTTTCTTTCTTTCTTCTTCTTCTTCAAGTGAAATCCCTAGTTGAATTTGGAGTTCCTAGGTCCTAAAACTGTTGACCTGTTTTCTCTGTAATCTGGAGAGACAACAAATAAGAATATAAAATTTGTTTAAAATCCATGGTTATGCCAGAGCTACACTATATATTTTTTATATTTTCCTGTTCTCATCTATTTCATGAAAATTATTGAGAGTAGAATATTTTTTTTTTTCATGTCATTTAATTATGAGTTTCTTTTTTTTGATATTATTGTTGAGAGACCTTGAACTAGTAGTTATAGAAAATTCTTTGTTGTGTGTGAAGGGGAAGGATTCAGAGAACTATACTCTCCAGTAGAATTTATGTTCCATCAGAGTGTAAAGTCCGTGACATCTTTACAGTTAAGAGTGTTAGCTAGAGACTGGAAATTTTATGCTAGTTTTTTTGACATGTCGGACACTAAAATACTTCATGGCACTCCTTGATACTTTATATGACATCAGAGTTGATGTGATCATCACTATGTGTCTACTTTTGCCACTTCCATGTGAAAGTTACCAAGTATTACATAACAGTTGGCAAACATTTAATCAATGGTATCATTTTATGCTATTGAGGAACAGTAGGTCAAGCACAATGATTACATAATTAGATTTAGGTATATAAGATACAGGTGTTTCCTTGAATCCAATTTTGGAAGGTTCATGTGTTGGATTCTTCTGGATGTTTCATGTTTCCGAGTACCATTTAGTGTGTTGTTTTGTAAGGATAACCTGTAAGTAAGATGTATTATACTTCAAGATATACTATTTGGTTGTGATTTTTAAAGTGATTTGACCATTCTTCTACTTATTTCCAACACAACCTTCAACTGAGAGACCTGATGTTTCAATCATGCTTCAATAAAATCCCAATTTGCAATTATGCTGTTCATTTTGCAAATATGTCTGTCCATTAATCTGCTGTCTTGTTTTTATTCTTTTCATCACTTGCCTATTCAGGAGCTGAGTTTCAAGCGAAAGATCTTGGATTATTGGTAGAAAATGCATCAGTGGAGCAGCTTGGCACGGCAAGGAAAGTTACCATTTCTCAGAACTCTACCACCATCATTGCAGATGCAGCAACGAAGGATGAGATACAGGCGAGAATTGCCCAGATCAAGAAGGAGCTTGCTGAGACAGACTCTGTTTATGATTCTGAGAAGCTAGCAGAGAGGATTGCAAAGCTCTCTGGTGGCGTGGCAGTTATCAAGGTTGGTGCCGCAACAGAGACGGAGCTTGAGGATCGCAAGCTCAGAGTTGAGGATGCCAAGAATGCTACTTTCGCAGCCATAGAGGAAGGAATTGTTCCTGGAGGTGGTGCTGCTTTTGTTCACCTCTCTACCCGTGTTCCTGCTATGAAGGATAAGCTTGAAGATGCAGATGAGTGCCTTGGTGCTGACATTGTGCAAAAGGTAAGTCCAACAATAGGTGTATATCAAGTTGTTTCATAAGGACTTCATCAGCTAAAAACTTAAGGCCTTGTGAACTCCCTGTAGGTAAACTCCAAAAAACATTATTCGACTAATTGACTTGCTATTTTGTGTCTGGACAGGCATTGTTGGCACCGGCTGCCTTGATAGCACATAATGCGGGTGTGGAAGGAGAAGTGGTGGTGGAGAAAATCAAGGATAGCGAGTGGGAGGTTGGCTACAATGCAATGACGGACAAGTATGAGAATCTGTTGGAAGCTGGTGTAATTGACCCTGCAAAAGTGACAAGATGTGCACTGCAGAATGCTGCATCAGTTGCTGGAATGGTCCTAACAACACAGGCCATTGTTGTGGAGAAGCCCAAACCAAAGGCACCAGTAGCTGAACCACCTGAGGGTAGTCTTGCCATCTAAGCACTATGCCCGATTTGGTCTCCCAAAATTAGGTTAGATGTTTCAGAATGGGTAGAGTGCAACTGGAAAAGGGACAATATTGTTGCAGCATTGATTCCTTGCAGTGTTATCCCCTCATCGAGGTTTTGTCTTTTCCTTGAGTATTGCATTCTGTTAAAACTTTGGACGAAGTGCAGGATTGGCTGGTTGTTGTTGCATAATTAGTGGTTGATCAGATGAAGCAAAAAAGAAAAGAACAAAAAGGAAAAAGATAATAACCCAATCCTATCTAGTTGCCCAATCAAATAAAATTTGAGTTTCCAGACTCTCTTGTGAAGGCATGTTTTCTCTCATCGGGCGCCGATGAGAAACTTCGAGCGACGAGTTTGCACACCGTCGTTCGGTAGGCTGCTCTTTGTTGTTGAACATGTTAAATCTGGACGGCTATCAACTGCCTTCGCTAGGCTATTTGTATTGGTGAACGTGCTGAATCTTGATCGCTAGAGCGTCAACCTTTTGCTATCGTTCGCCTAATGGGCTTATAAAATCTTTTGATCTTCGCATGGAGAAAGAACTTGTGTGGTGGTGAAGTTTTGAATATATGTGTGTAAGATTATATAGGTATGTATTTTATTGTTAGAAAGATTTTGAATATTTATATAAAATTAAAAAATTAAAATAATATTTTTTGTTAATATTTTGAAGTGAGATTTTAGTTATTATAAATGATATCCGATTCATTTTTTAATTTATATGTATTAAAAAATAGCATAGTGTAAGTTTATTGATGTTGATCATGGATCGATCGTGGTTGTATGTATGAATGGATATTTGGATTTAATCTTTAATTTGTGAGGACGTTGTTGTTTAAAATATATGAGGATTTATATAGGTATATATTAGTCACATATTGATTTTTGTATTTATATAGGATCAAAAAAATTTAAATAATAGTGCCATGCAGAAGACTAATGGTAATAATTTTTATCTGAACTACAAACAGTTTTGTAAACTAATGGTCATAATTTTTATCTGAACTATAAACAGTTATGTAGACCGAAAGACTAATTGAAAAGGAAGGGGATGAGGACGCGCCCGAGAATTAACGATCTGAAAATTCCACAAATTTTGGTTCACAAAGATAGGCTTGCATATATGGGAAAATTCTTTAGACATAATGGGATAAGCTAAATCGACAACACAGTAATGAATGTAGTTGTTGTAGGTTTTCAAAACGTCACAGGCAAATGTAAACAGCAACTACAAGGATTATCTCATTCTAGCTACCCAAACAACAGTTATATTGTTCTATTTGGCAGCAAAGATGACTTCAAAAGGAATCATCAAAGGAAAGCTTGCATTAGCTACCGAGGATCCACCTACATGCATAGCCATGTTTAGATTTCAAATAATATGGTCTGATCAGAGAGAAAGAATAATTTCCTCAACTTGCTTAATTTAAATCTCTCAAAAAAATTAACAAATGATTGAAAAATTGTGAAAATAGGATTTATCTCCTTTGCTTTCATTGATGATCATTAAATCTACATAGCCTTTATGTATAATAGTGAGGTCAGTTTTTATATAATTTAGATCAGATTCCTCTCCTAACTCTAATGGGACTGATTTTCCTAAAATAGTAATGATTAGTAGATCTCGATTTTTACGTCAAATTTTTTTTTTTCTCACTCCGCTTCATTTCTCTTGGATTAGAAGAAATGTTTGGCCAGAGTCTTTCACGAAAAGAGAACTTTGATTTGATCAATTCATTTCAAGCCTAAATGATAGAATTTTGAATGGATCACTAGATGCATTGTGCCCTTTGAAAGACAGGTACATCTTGATTTTTACATCAATTTTACTTTTATCACTTCATTTGATTCCTCTTAGATTAGAAGATACATCTGATCAAAACCTTTCTCACAAAGGAAACTTTGATTTGATCAACCTATTTCAAGGCTTAGTTGATAGAATTTGGGATTGATGCTAGGTACATTGTACCCTTTGAAGGGGGGAGGGGGGGTGCATATTGTAGATCTTGAAAAATCATTCGATTTTTTTTTTTTTAAAATCATCATAATTGGATGCTATATCAAGTTATAACCATCAGAAATTTGACTCATGATTCATCTTTTGATGTGGTGGATCTTGTTTCGAGATCTCATTCAGTTCTATTTATAGTGGTTAAAGTAGTTCACATCGAGTCTGATAACCCTCCTAGATCATAATAAGCACTTTTATTGGCTTGCATATATATATATATATGTCAGTATTAAGATGAGATCTAATGCATATTTTGTCTGTAATATGCAATCGTATACAATTCTAAACACATTTCAACTAGGCATGTTGGTATTTTCATCAATGACATAATACATGATCTTGTTTTTCATTCCGGTAGGTTGGAAACACGAACGAAATAATGTTCTAGGAAAAATAGACCAAAAAAATAGGAAAGGAAAGTTACTTATAAAATCAAATGATTGTTATTTGTCCAGGTAATATAGCCATTCACCATCAAGGACAAGAGATTCCTCGTCGACCAAACATTTTCTTATAAACATCACACTTCCACTAGAGCAAAAATATGATAAAATAAAGGACACTCGCGCTCTTTATTTCAGGTGAGAGATGATGCAACAAACATGCATACATCTGTTCTTGTTTTCTCTCATATGTGTTGCTAGTGCTTCAGCGACAAGTCATCTCCATTGTGGATGGGTAATTTAAATTTCAAAGTTGGGGGAGAGAGAGAGATGCCAAGTAACTCAACTAATTGACATACGTGTGAGTGTGTATTGACATCAGGAAAAAGGCTTGTTTTTGATCTGAAGTAATAGCAACATAAAATTAAAGAAAAATTGCACGAGCGCATATAGTAAGTGGAAGCGCCATTGATATTTGTACAAATATTGTACAGGTAATAACAGAGGCCAAGTAATCATACAATTGGAAAGGGAATCCAGAGAAGAGAGAGAGCTTTTGAAATCTGAGTTATATGGCATGTATGCCCTAAAAAGTACTGCCATAAAAGTGAGACCCAGCACACTTTCATGACAAGGATAATTAAAAGCACTGATTGGTCAGTCATAATAATAATGGCACGGTTTGTCATAGTGAAGTATGTCTTCCTTGCACTCACTTGATTTTCTAAAACCATAATTGTGGGTAGCAACCTTAACCAGAGGTGTTGTAGGTGCAAGAATCCAGTATCTTTTAAGAATCTAGAATGTGATTTGTCACAGTAATAACCGAACATGTAGATGGCAAAACCCTCTTTCACATTGTCCTCGGAGTAAATTGCAAGCTCTACCATCATTGCGTGCACATCAGACAATTTTTTTAAAAGAAATCCACATTTCCTGAAATTTAAAGCATACCAGAAGGCTAACCTTATATTACGGCCTCCAAAAATATAGGCCAAAGGAGGACCGCTGACATTCATTTTTTATTTAAGATGAGCAATATTGATAAATGGCTGGACTTGAATGCTTTGAGAATATGAAGAACTAATACTATGTATAAATAATTCAAAAGTATTTTCTTCAGTAGAAAATATTTTTTTGAATTTTTGATATATAAAACTATATTTTTAATTCAAAAATTATCAAATATATGTAGTTAACATAAAATAATATTGATAAATGGCTGGACTTGAATGCCCTTTATCTCCTATCAATTCCCAACTCGCAACTCCCACTCGCACCATCTTCTCTTTTCCCCATCCATGAACACCCGCCATCGCCCCCAACTGGCGCCGCCACCACCGCCGCTGCACCCAACCAGCATTGTGACCAGCCACCGCCGCCCCCACATACAGCAGAGGTCCACCTCTTCTATATCAGATGAGTATCTTCCTCATTTATTTCCTTTATATCAATAGCTTGAAAAGTTTTAAATCCTCTTAATTGAGGCATAAAATATAATCATAGCATCTCTGATATATCTAAGTCATAATCAATCACAAAAAGAAAATATTTAGATACATGAGAACAAATGAACTAATGATACATATTTTTCTCTTGTGACATCAATCTCGGTGTTTGGAAGGTATTCATAATGCAAGACTGGGGAAGGTAACAAATATTTCGACAGGGCATTTTTTTCTTGAGAATGGGACATTGTTCTTTTGTAGGATCTCTCTTGGTGGGTGGGGGTGCACTAGGTGGGGTATGTACTCTAGTGTCTATATTGTTGAAGGACAGGATATGTTCAAGTGAGGATGATGAACTATACAGGTTTCAGTCTTTTCTCTTAATCGTTAAGACTGTAAACACAATCTTACTTGCTAGATTGTGAGTAATACTATACATGGTGTACTGTAATTTACCTGTGCAGATTAATGTACATCAATCATTCTTGTAGATAATGCCTATCTATTAATGAATGGCAAATGGATTTTTCTCATCTGCAATAGTAGGATAGGTAGTTAGTCAGGATTTTAAAATTGCTCAAAAGAGAAATTCAGGATTAATATGGGGGAGAGAATGGTCACTATGAACTTTTAATAGCTCGTTATGTTTTTTTTGACCTACTTTTGCTTTGTCCAAGATGCACAAGGACTTAGGTACATGTTGTAACTTCTATAAAGTACTACTTCTATAAAAAAATACGATCTGGATATCATGATTAACATAATATAGTTCTAATATTTTAATGGCTAAGGTTATTGCTTCAGAGAACCCCCTTATCTTTTATAACCTTTTTTTTTGACTAAACTACTTAGGCAACTACCTGTAATATGGTTATAATAATTATTATATAACATTTATTAATTAAAAAATATTATTATAAATTCAAAATTTCATACCTACTCAAGTGATATTAGTGCGTTATCTTGTATAGAATAAAAGAAAACATTTTTTTACTGTTATTATTCACTATTCTTCTTCTGTTTTTTGGTAGAACACTATTCTTCTTTGTTATGACTAATAATAGTCATTTATTTGCATGACTTTATCGTAGTCAACGGCTAAGTAAGAAAATGATCTCCATTGTAGTAAGATGCTTAATTTATTAATATATTATTTATATTTTATTTTTTATTAAGTTGCAAATAATTTATAATTGATCTCTATTATTTCTTACAGATGGTTCATGCAAAGTTCTCTAGGAGCCGGAAGAAGAGCTCTAGAGTTTTGAGAAAACAAAAGAGAGCTCTTCCCTGATTGATTAACTATCAATACTATCTAAGGAGATATGTGAACTTCATCAAAGGCATCGGAGAGTGATTGATGGATGCCCATAGGATGTTGATACAGCAACACCCTTCAACTATATATACTCGACATCCCAGTCATTATATAGGAGCGAGCAGTTGTAGACCAACTCCTCCATTGCTGGGATGAGAGTAGGGGGAATTTTATTTGGGAGGGCAGATGTTGATCTTTCGTGCTAAGGATGTCGTCCTTATTTTGGAGCTACCTCTGAATGGGATAGCCATTAATACGAAGAAGGCTTCCCAGTGTGTGGTTAGAACCACATATTTTGTAGAGAAAATAGTTAGGAGGGATGCATTGAAAGATAGGATTAAGATATTATTGTCTGATTCATCTTTCTCTACCATCCGATCTATGGTGCAATTACTTGTTGCTTTCTAAGTACAATTTTATGTTCATTATCAAATTTTAGTATTGCACCGTGGATCTTCTCCATTATCAACCCCATAGGGGATTGGCCGCTATGCATGAGCCAGAGCAGTCCATGAGTACTTGATGCAATTCATTCCAGAGGCTGTGGAGAAGGTAAAGAGAAGGATAAGAAGTGCCAAAAAAAGCATCGATTATATTAATGATCGTGTTACAGTTTTGATGGTAAGAAAGATATTAACTTATTTGTTTATCTACTTATTTCATGAGGATTATCATTTTGAATTTGTATACCTAATTGTTGATTATGTCACCTAATAATTGTTTCCTTTTCTTTTAGATTTGGCTTTTTGAGAGAACTGGCATAGTCAAACCATCTTTTTATGGCCTGCTTCCTCGAATCCTAAATTGGGACAAACCTAGTTCAAGAAATGGGCCCACTTTGGATAGGTTTTGAAGGGCCTAAAAGAATGAGATGTATTATTACTTTTGACGTTTGGTATTATTTAGTTCTTTTCTAAGATTAA
Source organism: Elaeis guineensis (assembly GCF_000442705.2). Taxonomy (NCBI): domain Eukaryota; kingdom Viridiplantae; phylum Streptophyta; class Magnoliopsida; order Arecales; family Arecaceae; genus Elaeis; species Elaeis guineensis. The sequence continues at coordinate 34,959,353 of NC_025996.2, forward strand.
GAGTCTAACCATTTTGTCTTTATTTTTAGATTTGAGACCCACTACGAGCAACATAGGATGAGGTGTTGCTCCTTGAGGTGGGACCTTCTAGCTGCCACATAGAGAGAGATGAAGGTGGAATGAGTAGGGCAGCTAGGAAGAGGACTAGACCCGATAGTGCATGGAGCACTCCCATGATATTGGCCTCTCATAATTTTATTTTTTATTTTTAAATTTATCGCTAGTGCATCTAATTATTGTCTATTTATCTGCAGTTGCAGTTCGTGCGCAAATACCGATGTATCTCTATGGAGGTTAGGAGGAGGAGGGCCCGAGATGACATCAAGAAAATGGAGTTTCGGAGGATTGTCTCCGAGGATAAGTTGATTTTTGAGCTGTAGGCGGCATTGAAGAGCAAGGAGAGGAGGAAGGATGCAGAGGGGAGCACTCATGAGATGGAGGTAGATGAGCTGCCTATTGAGTTTGTGAGTGCTGATAGCCCGGCAGTATCTTAGGAGCATGCAAACTCACAAGCTACCGAGAGATGGGTTACATAGTGGATAGTTAGAGGCTCCTATCTTCTACCCTGTCCTTTCGTCTCACTACCTTCAAGTACTTTGGATGCCATAAGAAAGTTCAAAAAGAAGTCAATCCACCATAGGGACAAGGACATGGTAAGTAAAGTTATAATTTAGTAGAGCATTCATACTTCATTCATATCTGACATGCTCATGCGATACACAGAGATTTTTTGAGACCAATTGTGACTTCTCCGGTTTGCAGCTTCTGGATAACGGGGAACGTCGGCATGTCCTAGATTTTTTAAAATAAAAAAATCGATTGGTATGTAGTCCTTATAAAATTTTGATATCTTTCAAACTAATTCTCTTTGGTTCTAACACTAATTTCACCATATAGATCGTTAGTTTGGAGTGATAGGATCAGCATCATCAATCGGCTATAAGTTCATGACATCCTATCTGGGAATTTAATTGACAACGATGTATGTATTATGTACTAAATTAGATAAATTAAAGATATATACAAGTTAATTTTTATTTTTATAATGGACTATGGAAACCATAGATATTTTTTAGTCCCTTCTGCAGCAGCGTGCTTTGACTGATCCTTCAATGCATTTGGAGTCTACCTTTATATTGCGACCTTTCTTTACGATAATTATTTTGCATTCTTCATGTAATATCATATTTTGGTCTAGCACTATGTACTCTAATGTATATTTCATATTTTTTATCCTTTTAGAGCATGTTGATGGTCACATAGAAAATTTCTAATAAAGCTGTGTGAGACTTTATGCCTCGTTCATTGGCTGAAGTCAAGCAGATGTTCGTGCCTATATGCTCGTCTTAGCACTGACACCTGCTTATCATGGATATAGAGGTCCAATATTTCAGACACTATACATCTATGAGTGGTGCAGAGTATAGAGTTATCACCAAAAGATTTGTAAGTAATGACTATATTTATTGGATATTGTGTATACCCATGTATTGCTAATAATGTAGTTGGTTTTCAATCTTATGTTTGTAGGTGACCTGATTGACTAAGATTGCATGAGATGTCTATTTTGTTGATATGGATAATTGGCCACTCCATTTTGTTGACTGTTCACAATAGGGTGCTGGGTAATTGTTATAATAATTTGATTTTTTATGTGTCTTTACATTATACAAATAAGAGGCATGATTTTTTTTTCGAAATAATGGAATGTGCCAAATTATGTAATTGTAAGTGCCAACTAATCTTTTTCATGCCAACTAATGTTTTATGCCAAATCATATCTGTGCCAACTAATGCATCGTGCCAACAATGCATCGTGCCAACTAATGGTCCATGCCAAAAATAGCTCATGCCAAGTACTGCATAGTGCCAAATAATACATTATGCCCCTTATATTATTAGAAAAAAAATTATGTTTCTAATTTTTGGTCTCATATGTGCCAACACACATCCGTATCAACTAATCCAGCATATCATTTGTTTATTTTATTGACTATGAGCATGAAATATTTTGCAGGCCTGATTGTGCCATCTACATCATGAATTTTATGGAGACTATGGTGATGGGGGCCCTGATCATAATTATGGATGCTTGTGTGTTGGAGTTATGGTGTCAGATATGCTACACAGATGATCGTGAAGGGTCATAAGGTAGGATCATTATAATTTGCTTTATGCTATCTTTGTGACATATTTGTGTTGGCTCTACTTTTTGTGTATATTTGTAAGATATTTGTATTTTGTCAAAATATTTGGATGTTTTGGGAATCTCTTGTGAATAAAGTTGTATGAAATCTCCTGTAAAAAAATTAATTACTGTAATGGAGCGATTATTTTCATGCATGAAAATATTTTGTAACCAATGAATCAAGTTTGTTTTGTGCGATTTTTGCAATGGGTTTGATTACATCTAAGTTTGTCTTTTGTGTTTCTTTAAGTTTGTTTACGGGTTGTTATCATGTTTATTGACAAGTCTGATAATAATTCAATTCTGCTATTATTGTGATTATTATTTTTTAGATAATTTTGTATTCGAAGTTATGATAGGTCAATTTGTGCTTGTTTGTACAGAATGATTTTTGTTGTGCACTTTGGATTTTGTTTGTCATTATTGAGAGTTTTAATCTTCTTTATTCACAAATTACAGATGCTCTACTAGGTGAATTTGTTGGAATTCGAGCATTGGTGTATGCATATATATTTCAAGAACTTTATTTTCTAAACATCGCTGTGGAGAATAAGATTAAAATATTTTTAATCTGAATTATGCATGCATGAAAATATAAAACCACATGGATCTATCTCATATGCTGAAATTGATATATGCTGAAATTCAGATTGTGATCAAATCACATATCTGTTTCGCAATCTTTTTCTTCGAATCTGGATCTGAAAGAGAAGAGGTTCTTTCTTAGCCGCACAAGTATCCAGCCTCTATGAGTATCCACTCAGGATCAGTCTGGAATAGCTCTTTTTAATCTGAATTTTAGTTCTTCCAAAATTCAGCCTGTTAAATCTGACCGAAGCCTGGATCGCGATCAATACTTGATCTTTCTCTTTGATCTTTTCTTCTCCTCTTCTCTAAAGTTTCTCCTTGCTTTGTACTGCTACAAAATACCAGCAACCAGTAAATTATGGGATGCCCAACATCTTGGGCATGAAACTCCTTGGGACTCGCATCCTAAGGGATGAGCGTGTAAAACACCCAAGAGAAGAGAAAGGAAGAGGAAGAGAGGGCATGGAGAGAGCCTTTGGCATAAGTGCATTGGATTTCCTATTAACTTAAGTTATCCAACTTACTTTAGGAGATCCTTTAGGCACCAACAAGTAGGGTCCTTGCACCTGTAATTAGACACTCCAAAATACATCCAAGAGATGCCCCATAAGAGAACTAAAAGTTCTCTAATCAATAGACACACCCAACTTGATCAAATCAAGGTGGTGCCTCAGAATAACTATCAAGAAAATTAATTTGGACTTGCACCCTTAATTTATGTGATCCATAACTTTAGACACCCAACAATTGATCTCATGAATCTTATTCATATAGGTTATTAGTAGGTAATTAAGTTAGAATTATCTTATCAAATAAGTAATCCCAATAGAAAGAGGAATTGGGTCAAACTATATGCTAGCAAGATTATCATAAACCCAAGAAGTTTTTCTAAATCCAATTGATACTTCATAAGCTCAATTACTTATCCCAGGCCTAATCCCTTTGTTATGTGACCCATAGGTTCAATTCTATCTGATAGTGAGATATATAATGATCTCTATCATTGTATCATTGAAACTCTTTTCAATGGATCGGAATAATTTCACTCTAGCTCAACAAAGATTACTGATCCAGAACAATCCTAGTGAGCTTTCACAATCCACCAGTGACACCTAGCAGTATGTAGTGGCAACTCAGTAGAACTAAAATGAATCTCTAAGTGTAGTTAACGTATGATTCAGTCCTCTATCGTGAGTCCCGACTAGATGACAGGTCATGGATAAATCGTCAAACCTCAATATCAGTCATATGATAGATTTGATTAGCTCAAGTCCAGTTGTGACTTCTATGAAAACTCTTTTCTATCAATCACATTACTATGCCATAGATTCTTGGACTTAGCCTTTCAAATCTCATAGGACTACACCTCTCTATCAAGATCGATAGATCCTATCTAGATGTGCATCCCAATCTTATAGTGGACCAACTGTTGCCAACATCTACTACAAGGGCTCATTGAGACCCATATTTATGTGTCAGTCAAACTTCAGCAGCCTCACTGCAAGCAGCAGTACCATCTTAAGTCAAAAGATCAGTCACACAACTACAGCATCGAGACAATCATTGATGATTGAATAAAATTCAAGTGATCTCTCATATGATCACGCTCAGTACTAGTTGTTCTCTAACAACCATCCGTACTCGTCACTCTGTGTCTCTATACAGTAGATCAGAGACTCATCTATCCTGAAGGAAGTGATTTGTGTGTCAGTCTATCCGGATCTATCACCGTCCTCATAATGATCCTATGACCAAGAGTATTTAGGAATAAAATACATGTCTCTAATTCTCAATACTTTGAGAATATTATCGAAACTAATTTCATGGACGATTCAAGAACACATCACACTTAAATGAAAAAGAAATTATCTTTTCATTGATCATATCAATATATTAAGTATAAAATTATGTCCTAAATTATTACAATGTATCAGCCATATTGGCTTCTAGGACATATATGTAACAGAATTTGTGTCCCCCCCAATGATAGAGAATGAGAAAGAGGGATAAATAAATTTTTGATGAAAATAAACATGAACTTGCTAGAGTAAATAAGAATAGCACAATGACAAACACAAACTTTAGAAGTTGTAATATTATCTTTTATGATGCCATGATAGGATAAACACAAATGGCCCCGAATAAATATAAACTCGAGGTCGAAAATTTGGGTGATCCAAGGGTCTCCCCATGATAAACAATAAGAAAGAAGAATATACACTAACCTCTATTGAAATAAATACAAACCATACTAGAATAAACAGAAATTCGACATAATAAACACAAACATACCTAGGATAAATACAAACTATCCTAGGTTGCTTTTTATCTTTTTTGATCCTATGATAAGATAAATAGAAATAATTTTAAAATAAACACAAATGCCATATAATAAATAAAAACTTCACATAATAAACAGAAACTTTGAGATAAGAAACACAAATCATCTAGAATAAACACAATTTCGGTGTCCAAAACCTTGGATGATTCAGGCATCTTTCATGATAAACAACAAAAGAGGAAGATAAACACTAACCTCTACTAAATAAATATAAACCATCCGAAGATAAACATAAACTCTACATAATAAATATAAACATATCCAGGATAAATACAAACTTTCCTAGGTTGCTCTCTATCTTTTTGATAACATGACATGATAAACAGAAACTATCTCAAAATAAATATAAATACTATATAATAAATAAAAACTTCATATAATAAATAAAAACTCTGAGATGATAAACCCAAACCATCCAGAATAAACATAAATTTAGGAGCCAAAACTTGGGTGATCCAGGGGTCCTTCTATGATAAACAATAAAAGAGGAGGATAAACATTAACCTCTACTAAATAAATACAAACCATCTGAGAATATATACAAACTTTATATAATAAACACAAACATACCTAGGATAAACACAAACTATCCTAGGTTGTTCTTTGTCTTTTTTGATCCCATGATAGGATAAACAAAAATTGCCCTAGAATAAATATAAATACTATCTAATAAATAGAAACTTTATATAATAAACAAAAATTTTGAAATAATAAACAAAATCATTCAGAATAAATACAAACTTAGAGTCCAAAATTGAATGATCTAGGGGTCCTTCCATGATAAACAATAAGAGAGGAGGATAAACACTAACATTTTTTCATATAATAAATATAAATATTTAGAGATAAATATAAACTTTGGAGGTTGTTCTCTGTCTTTTATGGAACCATGGCAGAATAAACACAAACTATCTCAAAATAAACACCAACACTGTATAATAAATAGAAACTCGATATAATAAATATAAATTCTATGGTGATAAATATATACCATCTAGAATAAATAGAAACTTCAGTATAGAATTTATATTTATCCTAAGCTATTTGTGTTTATCACCATAAGTTTATATTTATTATATAGAGTTTCTATTTATTATGCAATATTTACGTTTATGATGAGATAGTTTGTGTTTATCCTATCATGGTCCCATAAAGGACAGAGAGTAATCTTTGAAGTTTTTGTTTATTCTAAAAATATTTATATTTGTTGTATAGAGTTTGTATTTATTTTTGAATGGTTTTATTTATTTCAATAGAAGTTAGTGTTTATCCTCCCCTCTTGTTATTTATCTTGGGAGAATTCTTGGATGATCTAAATTTTGGATCCCAAGTTTGTGTTTATTCTGAGCCATTTAAGTTTATTGTCATAGAGTTTGTGTTTATTATATGGAGTTTTTATTTATTATATAGCTTTATTTTATTTATATTGCTTTTTTTATGTTTATTCTAAGATAGTTTGTGCTTATCCTGCCATGTCCATAAAGGATAGAGAGCAATCCCTAAAGTTTTTGTTTATCTTGGGTATGTTTGTGTTTATTATATGGAGTTTGTATTTATTCTCAAATGATTTATATTTATTTCAATAAAAGTTAGTATTTATGCTTCCCTTTGACTATTTATCCTGGGAGGATCCTTGGATGACCTAAGTTTTGAACCCCAAGTTTATATTTATTTTGGACCGTTTGTGTTTATTATCATAAAGTTTGTGTTTATTATATAGAGTTTCTATTTATTATACAGTGTTTGTATTTATTCTAGGATAGTTTTTGTTTATCCTGTCATGGTCCAATAAAAAACAGAGAGCAATCCCCAAAGTTTATATTTATCCTAGATATGTTTGTATTTATTATATGGAGTTTACATTTATTCTCGAATGGTTTGTGTTTATTTCAATAGAAGTTAGTGTTTATCCTTCACTCTTATTGTTTATCCTGAGAGAACTCTTGGATGACCTAAGTTTTGGATCTCGAGTTTATATTTATTTTGGACTGTTTGTATTTATCGTCATAGAGTTTGTATTTATTATATAGAGTTTGTATTTATTATATAGTATTTATATTTATTCTGAGATAGTTTATGTTTATCCTGCCATGGTCTAATAAAGGATAGAGAGCACTCCCTAAAATTTTTGTTTATCCTGGATATATTTGTGTTTATTATATGAAGTTTATATTTATTTTCGAATAGTTTGTATTTATTCCAACAGAAGTTAGTGTTTATCTTCTGCTCTTGTTGTTTATCCTGGGAGGATCTTGGATGACCTAAGTTTTGAATCTCAAGTTTGTATTTATTTTAGACTATTTGTGTTTATCATTATAGAATTTGTATTTATTATATGAAGTTTTTATTTATGATATAGTATTTGTATTTATTCTGGGATAGTTTGTGTTTATCCTATCATGCTCCTATAGAGGATAGAGAGTAATCCTCAAAGTTTCTGTTTATCCTAGGAATGTTTGTGTTTATTATATGGAGTTTGTATTTATCTTGGAAGGCACCTTTTGATGATCTAAGTCATGAGGAGGCAATTTTGTATTTATTATGGAGAGTTTCTATTTATTTAGAAAAATAGAGTTTAAGATGGGTATGACCAATAGATTCATTTAGAATAATATATAACCATATATCTTTACTTGTTTGTCTTCACATGGGTCAGTTTGTGCTAAACCACTTTGCATTCTCTATTATGAAGAGTAAATATCTAAAGTTCATGATCATCGATGCGACATAGATGTACAAAACCAAACAGAACAAATCAAGCATGTTTGTGTAGGAGTAAAATATTCATTCACAACTCTGTAAACTATATATGTTTACATCTTCATGATTGAACAAACAATGTACATCATTTATATATAATATCTATACAACTCAAAACACTGCCCATCATAATAAAAACCATATGATCTAAAACACTGATGATCCTACACGGCCATCGAATTCTTCTTCCTTAGATGAATCGCCATTAATTTAGGCTTCGAAATCATCTACCTGCATAAAGCACAACCATCTAGTAAGTCACAAGAAAAGATTTTGTCAAAATAGAATAAACACTAATTAATTATAATCTTATGTAACTTTTACTAATATTTGCCTTGCATGTTCGACTATTGTGATCATTTTGATGATATTTCTTGCATGTCCACTGTTTCTTCACTGCAACTTCCATTGGATACTTGAAACTGCTAAGCTTTTTATGACCTTTATACTTAAAAACTGGAGGATCTTTAAATAAGATAGAATTTATCATTTATTTTTTTTCTGCTTGGCTACATTGCATCGTAGCTACTGAAAACTGAGTACGGCTCTCATCTATAATACTTTATTGTTTAAGTAGGTTCTTCTTCAGTGAATAAACTTTTTCATGATGGACTCCACATTATTCATGATGAGATCATATATTTCTTGGAGGGTACAACCATCATATGCTAATTTCAAAAGCTTTTTACATAGCCTATTGAATCTTGTAGTTATGGATGCCGTCTCCTCTTGAATTTCACCTATACTTTGTACCATATTAGTACCTCCTTCTTTGGCAGATTTCGTCCAGCATTTTAATATGTAATGTGTAGGGATATGATGAATTTGTAAAACAATAAGAACTTTTAACACATGAGCATATAGAACACCACTGAATTCAAATATTAGATATGAGCATGAAAATTCTCCTCCAACATGATACATATTACATAATTTGGTATTCTTTTAATTAGATTTTCAGTAAAAGCCTCAATCTCAGTTATATGATACAACTTGTACAATTCTTCTCCTCCTCCATATCATACATTGTGGTCATTTTGAGTTGCTCCTAAAAGGCTTAAAAATATTTTTTGTATATATTTCAAGAGCATATTTCTCGATTGGATATTTCGACCATAAAATTGGTTGAGCATAGTACGTGCGGAAGTCCTCCTCATCCTCTCAATCATATCTACTCTCCAAAACTACCTCAAATTAAGTAACAAACCTAAAATCATTCATGTAATTGTCCACATAATCCTTAAATAATGAGTATATACTTTCACTGTGCTGTGTTGTTGATATAGAAGTAAAGAATATATGTCTAAAGTATGCAGGCACCCATTGATCTCATATATTAAATAGATGATCAAGATAGACGTTGGACTCCAAGGAGTACTTCTTGATAAACACATCCCAATGATGCTTAAATTGGTTTAGAGAGATGGAAGCATTGATGCAATGGTGAAGCCTTCCTTGAGTCCATCCTTTGTATTAAAAAGAATGGACAGACATTCTCTGGATGGTATTAGAAAAAATATGCTCAATTGCCTTTTTCATTGTAGGATCTTGATCGATTAATATGCATCTCGGGTGCTTGCTATAAAGTATCTCTAGAAAAGATTGAAAGATCTAGACAAATGATTCAGTGCACTCATCTCGCACTAGTATGCAACCGAATAGAATGGACTGCATGTGGTGGTTGACATCGATAAATAGTGCAAAAGAAATGTTGTATTTGTTTGTCATATATGTAGTGTTGACTGTCACTGCATCACCAAAGTATTGATAAGTCAATCTTGACCTTCCATCAATCCAAAAAATATTATGCTGATAAGTATAATAAATATCTCAATAAAAGTATCAAAATATATACTAATTAATTTTTATTCCTTAAGAATTGATGTTTTTGCTTATGTTTTATAGGAAAGATGATTGTCAATGAAAAGAGTCCGATTTGCAAATTAAAAGGAAGAAAATTTGGGATAATTCGGACTTAAAATGGATCCTGAAAGGAGATTCAAAATGTTTCCAAAAACCAGCTCAAAAAAGACCCAAAATCAGCACAAAAATGAAAGTAGGTCGGCCCAATTAACCACTCGATCCACGGTGGTTCACAGAAAAAAATTTGCATTTCTATCCACGATGGTCCACAGGTACAATGTGCGGTCTACTGTGCGGTCCATGAGCTAACACACTCAGGTCTACATGCGGTCCAAGAGAATAGTGTCTGCTGGTCTTTATCATGGTGCATGATTGGGTGGTTCTCTTCTACATGATTGGACAGCTAGGTGGCTCTCTTCTACTTGATCGGATGGTCCATGTTCATTGGCGGCTGAAAGAAGGAATCTGGGAAGATCTTGTGTGCGATCCAATGGTCCTCGTTTGATCTGGAGATTGATCCGATGGTTAAGAATGCGGCCGACCTAATTTGAGACTTTTTAAGGCTTGATTTGAGCCATTTGGTCTTGATTGAACGGAGAGCATGGGTTGAGGATTTTGAATGTGAACAGATCCAATTTTAACCCAATTTCAACCCAATTTGTGCCTATAAAAATAGGGGATCGTGAACAGTGAAAAAACAATAGAGAACAAAGGCAGCAGCAAGTAGTGGGCAGCCATAAAAATTCTTTTTCTCTTTCTTTATTTATTTTATTTTTTTTAAGATTTTGTTTTAGGATTTGAGAGAGAGAGAGTGGAGAAGAAGAAGATTGCTTCAGGAAGAGGAGGTGCTATGATAGGGTTTTGAATCTTCCAAAAGATGTATCCAGTTCGAGTCATGCTTGGCTAAGGTGCAATCTGTAGGAGAGTACAGATATCCTCACATACTTTTATGTATTTATTTTCTATTCTCTGTAATTAATGAAGTGCTTTCAAATTCTATTCACTTTCTTTTATGCTTGATTCCTGAATAAGTTACCTAAAGGTGGGATGTATCATGATCTTGATAGGATATGATCCATGCTCAACAAAAGTAATTTATTTTAGAATTTCATATTTGCATAATCTGTTAGGATCTGTACAATCTAATTGTTTGATAGCCTTTACTTGTGGGACGAACTATGATCTTGATAGGATATGGTTCGTACTCGGTAAGATAGCTCTATGTTTGAGATTTATTTGTAAGACTCCTAATTGATTATGAATTTAATTGCTTAGATCAGAATAAATATCAAAATTTTTGTTTATGATTATCTAGAAATTTGAAGACATCTTTTTCATTATTTATTTTTTAATTTTATCTTTGATTTAAATTAGTTAGTATTAATTAAAAGATTACCAACTTTTAAGAATCCAAACTTTCTCTTTTGCTTAGTTAATTGTATCTCAGCCCTTTGATTCTTGTGGATACGATCCCGATTCACTCTATCTATATAGTAGTGAGTTAGATTTATTTTTGACCACCTACGACAGCGATCACCTGCACACTATTATCGGCATCTAATTGGATGGCATAAAAAAAGGCTAGATTCTTGGCTTGTCGACTTCGAAAATAATTAATTATTATTCGTAGATCAATATTGAACAACTATTTTTGGAGGTTGGTTTTAAGGTTGCTTAGATCCTTTCTAGTAAAGCTTACATTTTGTATACCTCCATGCAATTGTAAAATAGCACCTATGATTTGTTGAGTTGAAATATTTTGATCATGTAAAGTCTCTATAAATTTTTTTTCTTCTATGGTGATCTTTCTATGTGATCGAAGGAAGTGAACTTTTGATGGGCTTTGAATGAGCTCATGATTATGAATATTGTGAAGCATTGTGACCTCCCACTTGCGAACATCATTCTTTCTAATATGCATTTTTATTTTACATCCAGTGCGAATGTTCTATCCTTCTTTGTGCAGCATTATGGGTGCTGTATGATCTTACCCATCAATTAGCATGTTGATCTTAGCTTATATATCCTTTCTTTATAATATATAAATTCTTGTCTGCTGATCTTCTTACCCTTAGAGGATCAATAAAATGAAATCTTTCGAATACCAAATTCTTTCCTATATGCATACTGATTGTAGGCTTTCATGATGATATCTTTCGAATACCAAATTCTTTCCTATATGGATACTGATTGTAGGCTTTCATTGCTTCCTCTTGAGTATCAAAGACCATACCTTCATGCAATGCTAAACCTTCAGTATTTCTTGAGTATGGGATCTGGTCAACACAATCGTCTCCCTTAGAAGCCTACGATCAGTGCTGAATAAGTTGGGAGTGTCATTGACTGAAATATAATCATGCATATTATTTCCTCCTACAAAAGTAGTTAGTGTACTGAAGACGATTGTTCTATTGTCATTATACATACTTTCCACATTCATGATATCTATAATTCGATATAATTACTGTCAATGAAATAGAGTTAATAAAAGCAGCACTCAAATGCATATATCAATTTCACTTATGCATTTCAAATTTAGAACATATTAGTTAAATATCAAATTCAAAATGGTGCTATCCCATTCAAAAGAAGTGCTATAATAATTAAAATCAAAAACATAGCCATGCATTTCAAACTGCAGCTCATGCTAAAAGTTAATCATTTATAAGCATAATTATTGAATATTAAAAGATCTTATAATTAGTAAGTCTGAAGTTTGAACTCAGTTGATAACATCTAAATGACTTTACCAAATGATACTAATATAAGTAACTTTTTACTTTTTTACTTTTTTTTCTGAGAACAATATTTTTTTAATAAATACTCTTCTTATCTAAATAATGCAATAATAAAGTTATTAGATCTGATTATTTTTCATATCATGATAATAATTCTTATCCGATGAATCAAAATTCCAATGTCCAACCATCTACTCGCTGATGAATTAAAATATTTGTGGGTTCTCATAATGGAAAGGTCTCTACGTAATGGATAAATGTCAATAAAATTGAAACTATACTACTGGGTGTAGATTAAGATGACATAATATTAGAAGGAGATTATAAGCTTTCTCAATGTACATTATTAACTAAAATGTTGTATGATCATCTACAGGTAAAATAAATTATGTTGTCAAATTTTATTTATTATCTCATACTTATTTTTTGAAATGTCACATATATATTTTATATATCCAATGAAATATTTAGCATGTAATGAAGTAAAAATATTTAAAATATACCTTATACTTAATTAGCAAAGAACAATTTGATTCTATCGACTGTCGAGATGGAGAGAGACGAAAGAGGTTATCTTGAGTGGACTGTTCCGATAAGAGAGAGATAAGTGGGAGAAAGAATGAGACGATGGGCCACGATTTCGATGAGAAGGAGATGGAGAGAGAGTTTTAGAGGGATAAAGAGAGAGAGAGTGAGAGGTGCTTCAGTCGGAGAGAAATGGAGAGAGAGGAGATGAGAGGCATTTGCACCAAAGAGATGGAGAGAGGAAATGTGAGGTGTTTGCCTCAGAGAGAGAGAGATGGAGAGAGAGGCAATGAGAGGTAGTTACCCTGGAGAGAGAGAGAGAGGAAAGGAGAGGTGTCTTGTCGGTAAGAAATAGAGGAAGATAGAATGAAATATAGTTTGTTGGAGAGGGAGAAGGAAGAGTAGGAATGAGAAATGTTTGTGTCGAAGAAAAAGAGATAGAGAGAAAGGATATGAGAGATATTTGCATTGGTGGGAGAGAGAGGGAATGAGAAGTGTTCTGCTGGTGAGAAACAGAGGAAGAAAGAGAGAATGAAACGTATTTAATTTGCTGGCGAGAGAGAGGGAAGAGTTCTTTTTTATTATTTTCAAACATCATCTCACATAGGTTATAATTAGGGAGCTTCTCTTAAGGGTCCCATCCCAATCAAGGGATTGTTTTATGTTTCCCCAAAAAGCCACTTCATCCAAACAAAAGCCACATGAGTTCATTCTCCCATTCAATATAGAACTTTTTTTTTTTAAACAACGCCAGCTTAGTCTAACATCTCTCATTTTCGTTCGTTATCTTTTAGCATTGCATTGAGATCCACACCTAATCCAATGGGGGGGGGTGTGGCTGGATTTGAGCTGGGCTCCGATTGATCAGAGCCCAATCTCTCTCTCTATATATTATCCTTAAATATATTTACTTAATTATAGATTTTGTATTTCACTATTTTTCTTTACAAATATATTGCCAGCTTGATCTACTTTAATTTTATTTCATGCTAGAATTATGGTTTAACTAGGCTCAAGAAGCATCATTTAAGGTGTGTCGGGTGACAAAAACATCAAATTAGGATTTTAACCATAATGAAAATATAAAAAGAGAACAAGAACCATCAAATTAAAGTTAAAATCATTTATAAAATCTAAAAAAATTGATTACATTTTATCAAATGTTAAAAATTTAAAAAAAATGAAAAAAAGGTTTGCTGGTTTGATGACGGGCATGTTATGACATTTTGTTTGTCAATACAGTACCAAATTGGTATCATACCAAATCGGTGGCTAACTGGCATGATCAGTATTCCATCCTTCTAGCAAAGGAATCCTTCTAGGTTCATATGCTAGTTTTCTTGGATATATCGGTGTTGTAAAAAAATTGAAAAGTTTCAACATACATTAATTATATCTATGCATTTGTGAAAACCTATAGGACTCATTTGGTTCGTGAAAAGTGGAGGAGGAAAGTGGCAATTTTTGAGAAGTAGAAGAGAGTCTCCTTATTTGATTAGAGTTTTAAGAAAAAAGAGAATATAAAAAGCTCTTCCCATGGGATGACACTTTTTACATTTCATGAAAAGTATAAATCCATTATAGAGGAGGATTTTGAGACTTCCTAATGGGATGAAAATTAGTAGTCTTTTTTTTTTTCAAAATTATCCTTCTAATAGTATTTTTATAAATATTAATCTAATATCATATTAATATTATGCTAATATTTATATTAGTATGATATAATATTTATATTAATATAAATATTATAATATTTATAATATATTAATATTATTTTAATATTTATACTAATATTATATTTAATTAATATTTATATAATATTTATATTAATATATTAATTTTAAAACTAATTTTATATTAATATCTATATTAATAACTTTGTTATATTGAAACAATAATATTCTTTTATTTATACTAATATAGTAATAATAATATTATTAATATAATATTTATATTAAAATATTATTATTATATTAATATCTATATTAATAAATTTATTTTATTAAAATATTAATATTATATTAATATGAAATCAATATATATTAATGTTGTATTAATATAATAAATTATTATGATCTAATATTATATTATATTAATATTAATATTAATATTATATAGATTTTGAGAACAAAAATATATAGTCTTATATCTATTAAAGATATAATAAGAATTTTATATAATTTTTTAGGAAACTAGATAGTCAACCAAATATAAACCATCTTGAAATAAGCTACTTTTCTATAATCAATCAAACATGCCAAAACTTTATTTCCATGCAAGAAGTAACTTTTCAAGGAGAAAAGTTCTTCTCATGAATCTAACGTTAGATATTAATAAATTTATTTTATTAAAATATTAATATTATATTTAATATTAAATCAATATATATAGTAATATTATATTAATATAATAAATTATTATGATCTAATATTATATTATATTATATTATATTATATTATATTATATTAATATTAGTATTAATATTATAGAATTTGAGAGCAAAAATATATAGTTTTATATCCATTAAGGGTATAATAGAAATTTTATATAATTTTTTAGAAAAATAGATAGTCAATCAAATATAAACCATCTTGAAATAAGCTACTTTTCTATGATCAACTAAACATATCAAAATTTTATTTCCATGTAAGAAATAACTTTTCAAGGAGAAAAGTTCTTACAAATCAAATGGATCCAAAGTGTATTTGTATAGTTTATCAAGAGTGCTTATATATAGTATTTTTGTCCTTACTATGTGTCACGCCTCCGACCCAAGATTGTGAATCGAGGGTCGCGGCAACCGCCGCATACTCATGAAGAACTCTCTCCATAAGCATATAAGGCATCTCATCACGATATCAATGCATCACAGCGGAGTAAATTCAAATAATTATTATTCAACTGTAATTCAAGTAATTAAATCAAATGTCTTACATCCAATAAATTTTTTTTTTTGCTAACAATAAAACAATAGATATAAGTTCAATTGAAGTTGACAATACTAAATCTCACCTCTAAAAGCTCTATCCCAATATTTCTTCCCACACTCGAAATTAATTATCTGAATCTGAAAAATAGAAAAAAAGAAAATGAGCTAGACAGCCCAGTAAGTAACAAGTATCTCTACTAGATATTTCAGATATTATATAATTTTCAAGAATAATGCTGCAAATAAACATAAAAATATATTTCATGCTGATTTAATGCAAATCCAATAATTTCAAATATTCACATATAATATAATTATAAATCCGATTCGATTCAAAATACTCGTAACTCAACAGCCTCGACTATGACCAATGTTTAACCCCCATTGACGGGGTCCACAGAATACCAGCGCACAACCCCCACTGACAGGGTCCACAAACACCAGCGCACAACCCCCACTGGCAGGGTCCACAAATACCAGCGCATAACCCCCACTGGCAGGGTCCACTGAGTACCAACGTATAATCCCCATTGACAGAGCCCACTGAAACATAGTTAGACTGAGAGCAAAAAGCCGATCTGTATCAAAACACTTTGTATCATAATATATCATAATTTTTCACTGAACATGCGCATAAATCGATATACCATAACATTTCAAAAGTACTTTTCTTTCAAAACATAATTCATAATTCATGCATAATTTCAGAGAATAATTATTTATTTTCAGAATAAATATGAAATATCTCGAGAAGATGATTCATTACTTACCTTTTACGGAGCACTGAATGAACAGATCGACTAACTTCTAGGAGATTCTTTCGTGCCTATTATCCAAAATTATATTTTTACATTAATTTTAATTCAAAATTCAATCTAAATAAATTTCAAATCAAGATCTCACTTAAAATCAGACTCTTCCCTGAACTCAATCAAAATCATCAGATGAAGCCTTCCACTACGCTAATCTTAGAAGGATAACTTTAGAGAGAGAGAAATCCATCAAGAGAGAGAAACAATCTAGAGAGAGAAAATTTTAGAGAGAGAAAGTGGAGAAAAAAAGTTCAATTCCAGAAAGAGAAAGTCAGGGTTCAGACTGAAAGAAGAGAGAGGAGAGAGAGAAACTCTCTCTCTCATCATTTTTTTATTATATTTTTTTTATTTTTATTTATTTATTTATTTATATATATATATATATATATTTATTATTTTTATTTTTATTTTTTTATTTTCTTTTATTTTCTTTTCTTTTTCTTCTTTTTCTTTCTTTTCTTTTCTTTTCTTTTTCTCTTTTTCTTCTTCTTTCTTTTCTCTTTTCTTTTTTTTTTTTTTTTTCTTCTTGGGCTTCTTCCGGGCCGAACAGGGGACGATGGTTCTCCGGCCTTGACCGGCCGTTCGGGCCACAGCCGCCGCGGCGGAGGCCGGCGGCAGAGGGGGGACCACTCTCCCGGTCACGGAGGAGCGTGGCCGGCGGTCAATTTCGATCGCCGGTGCCGGAAAATCCACGGGAAAGAGACCAAAACAAAGGTCCCTTTTTCCGACCAGAAATCGGCGACTCTCGTCGTCGGCAGCCGCGCACAAGAGCATGGGAGGAAGGGGAAGGAAGAGAGGAAGAAAAAAGAAACTCACCTTGGCCTCCGGTGACCTCGTCGGCGGGCAATCACGACGAGAATCAAAATGGTGTCCGCGGCTCTAATTCGAGAAAATCGGAGAGAAAGAGAGAGGGAGGAGGCCGATGTTCGGTCTCAAGGGAGAGGAGGTCTTCTTATAGGGAACCCTAGGACTCCGAGGGGTCCTAGGAGTCCGATCTCGCCCGGGTCTCGCCGGAGAAGAAGTCCTCTTCCCGGTTTGATTCCCTTGTTTTTTTTTTTTTGGGTCTGCTGGGCTGGGTTTGGTTGGGCTGGGTTTTGGGCTATAACACTATGGCTAATAACGCTAACTAAATATCATATTCACAGACCAAAATTGATAATATACCGGTTTTAAGATTGGAATAAACTGATTGAAAATGCTTAAAGCATTCCGCACTCCCACCATCGGACTTCCTTTTCTTTTCTTGCCCTTCTTTTTTTTTATTTAGATCTCTTGTCGCAAGGCTTGCTTGGAATCGGGCTCGCTGCTTGCCTGAAGCCTTTCTCCGATATATATTTTTTTTTTTCTTGCCCCCCCCCACCTTTTTTTTTTTTTTGGATCTCTTGTCGCATGGCTTGCTTGGAATCGGGCTCGCTGCTTGCCTGAAGCCTTTCTCCGATATTTGTTGGTTTTTTGTAAATAACTTGAGAGCGGAGGCAAGGGAGCGAAAATAAGAACTAGGTGAAAGAGAAATATTATTATTACTATTATTCTATTCAAATAGGATGGCTGCCTTGTTTTATAGGTGCGCTCCTTTTTCTTTCCTTTAAATAAAAAAAAGATAAAGTACCTATAGACTCTTAATAATATATTACTTGTTTTCATCCAAGGAATAGGATTTTCTTTTTTTTTTTAAGTCCAAAAGTTGTTTAGCACGTAAAACAAGTCGAGTTTCCTTTTTTAAATTCAACTAAGTCCCAAAGTTGTTCCCATTGCAAAGCAAGTCAATTTTTTTTGGAAAAAAAATTATCTAAATCAATAATTTGGATTATAGTTCTATCACTCACATACTAGTTCCCAAATAGATTTACATTTCTATATAGAAGTAACTATTTCAAATTTAATGAAATTGGGTCTTTGCTTGTGTACAACCGAGTCCATAGAATGTTGGAACCATCGTGATAGTCCTTTATTAAAACAGACCAGTAGACCGTCCCTGGAATTAGATTACGTTTATAACCTTTGTTGTAGAAATTTTTATGTTACAAGGACTACCTAGTCCTTTATTAAAACAGACTAGTAGACCGTCCCTGGAATTAGATTACGTTTATGACCTTTGTTGTAGAAATTTTGATGGTACAAGGACTACCTTCCAACTTTATAATTTAAGCTTGAAAATTTTTAACATGCATCGATCTAAACTAGTTTTGAGATCTGAGCTTCAACAAATTTACATAAGATTTCAATCTGTATATGACTGTAAAGTGGCCTTTTTTTTTTTTCGTTTGCGCGCGCCCGGGAACGAAAAAAAAGTGTTTTTTTTTTTTAAGCTTCTCCTCTACTGCTTCTTTTCCCATAAAGTCCAAGAAAGAAAGCAGTTAATTGCCTCCTTTGTTACCATTCATACCAGAGAGTGGATTTGACGTCAAAGCGATGAATATTCGATAGT
Organism: Elaeis guineensis; assembly: GCF_000442705.2. Taxonomy (NCBI): domain Eukaryota; kingdom Viridiplantae; phylum Streptophyta; class Magnoliopsida; order Arecales; family Arecaceae; genus Elaeis; species Elaeis guineensis. The sequence goes on from NC_025996.2 coordinate 34,978,525, forward strand.
CTCATGTAATATTTTTTATGATGATTTTTTGGACTGTTCTCACATCAGATTGATGTAATTATTGATCTGTATCAAAAAAAAAAAAAAAAAAAAGCAGCCAATTATAATTCTTTTATATGTCACAAGTGGACGACGTTGACCAATGCTGTTCCGCTATCTTTCTTTCGTTCTTTATTTTTTGGTAAAGTTCTTTCTTTCGTTCTTTGTTCAGCCTCCGTCGGAGAGAGTCTATTACATATTTTTTAGTTTGTCCTATGTATACTTTAAAGCCTATGAGATGAGGTACACGGCACGCCAAGAAGCCCTCTCAAGATTCTTTGCTCCAGTAATCTCACTAGAGGATTTTTATCCCCATCTTTACCCCTTCTTAATTGAACAGTTGAAATAAAAGTGGTCTAAATTTTGCTCTTTTTTTTTTTAAAAAAAAAAAGCAAAGGCAGAAAACTAAATCCTGAAATAGCAGTTCAAGAGAAAATTTTATCTTCTGTATTGTAATATGACCTGATAACGAGGGAGAATGGATTGGTATAAGACTCTGGAGATCCAATTTTTCACTTGGTTGTGAAAGCGAGAAAAAAACATTCACCAAAGGGATGGCAGCATGAAACATGCTCTATCGTTATCGTCCAGATCACCATTCCACACGTAATCTCACCAGGTCCCTGTCAGCCACCAACCACCAGCTTCTGCTTTTTAATGATGATATGGGAGGCCAGATATACCACCCAGCTTTATTATTCAGACAAAATTGTGTACAGTTGGTCATCAACTTAGGCTTGAGAAGGAGGTGACAACATGACTTGGCATGGAATTCCTCCATTATAAATCCACATGGATGCTGATCAGAGGCCTCCATGCAACCTCTTATGGTCTATCATTTCCATTTCAATTTCTTCAGGCTGGTGTCGGGACTTCCTCTCATGGCCAGTGGTGGATGCAAGAGGGGATCCCTCACCATTATGCATGTCATGTTGATTGGGTTTCTCTTATGCGTGGGAGTCATCCCTTTCTGCCTCTGCCTAGGTAGCGGAGGTGGCTCCAAGAGAGCGAAAGGAGAGCTCTCCTTGCCATCAGAGCAGATATCTATGACCCTGATGATTGGCTCTCTTCTTGTACAGGCCAAGACTGTTGCCAATGGAGGGGTGTCGGCTGTGACAACACCAGTGGCCATGTGGTAAAGCTCAACCTCAGATACCCATATGATGTTTATGACTTGCTTGTTGGTTATGGAATTGGAAAATTACCTCAACCAAGGTTAATCCTTCTATATCCAACTTGACATATTTGAGGTGTCTGGATTTGAGCCTGAACAACTTTTCTAGAGCACTCATCCCAAAATTCATTGGTTCTCTCATGCACTTTTGAGTACCTTAACCTCTCCAACACTGGGTTCAGTGGACCCATTCCTCACCGGATCGGAAATCTCTCGAGCCTGCAATATCTAGACCTTCGGGGTGGGTACTTGGCTGTTGGTGAATTGAATATGTACGTGGAAATTTATCCAATAGCCCTACATGTTAACGACCTTCAATGGCTCTCTCGAATCCAGTCGCTGCGGTACCTTGACTTGAGTTTTGCCAACCTCTCCAAGGCATCAAATTGGCTTCATGAGATCAATATGCATGCGTCTCTGTTAGTCTTGAAATTAAGTTATACCAGACTTCCTGGCATTCCTTCTACTCTACATCATGTAAACTTCACTTCTCTCATCCTGCTCGATCTCTCTGACAATGATTTTCAATCTGCTTTCCCCCACTGGCTGCTTAAAATTGGCAGCCTTGTTCACCTGGATCTTTCAGCTTGTGGATTTCATGGCAGGTTATCAACTATTTTAGATATGTTGGGGGAGTCGTAGCCAATTGAGGATCTTATCATTGGATGGAAATCAAATTAGTGGTGAAATACCAGAAACTATTGGGAACTTTGCCAGCTTGAAGTATTTAGATTTATGGGATAACAATATCACTGGACAAATACCAAAAAACATGTCGACGCTTTGCAAGTTGGTGGTGTTGAGCTTATCATATAACAGTATTGGAGGAGATATCACAAGTCTCATAGAAGGATTGTCTAAATGCATTAATAATAAATTGGATGGGAGAAGCTTTTTGCAGAGTTGAGCATCTCTTGACTTGTCAAACAATCCTTTCGGTGGGGCAATTCCAGAAAGTTTGGGTCAGTTATCTGGGCTTGAAACTTTAGATCTATCCTCGAACTGCTTCACAGGATATTTGACTGAAGTGCACTTTTCCAACCTCACAAGGTTAAGTTATTTGGATCTGTCTTACAACTCCTGGAAGGTGAACCTAACCGACAGTTGGATTCCTTCTTTCAATGCTAGTATTATTAGGATGTGCTCTTGCCATGTGGGATCTAAATTTCCTGCTTGGCTTCGAACCCAGATATATCTGGATTCATTGTGCCTCTCTGAAGCTGGAATCTCAGACAAGATTCCATCATGGTTGTGGTATAAGGATATGTCTTTCCTTAATGTATCCCATAATTATATGGAAGGATGGATACCAAGTTCTTCGGGGAGCCAAAATTATGAAGTTCTTGATTTGAGCTCTAATTGCTTTTTTGGTCCGGTACCTAATTTGAAGGCAAGGTTCATGATTCTCTCCAACAACTCTTTTTCTGGACTTTTGGATCTCTCCAACAATGAGCTAACCAGAGGATTTCCAAACTACTGGAGCATCTCACAACCAGGAAACCATGATGTACAGAAAAACAGAAGACTAAAAGATACAAACAGTACGGTCGCATATCCTATTAATCTCCAATCTTTGCACGCGAGGAACAATAGCTTATCTGGTAAATTTCTTTCCTTCTTGAGACTTTGTAAACAATTGGTTATTCTTGATCTTGATGAAAATAGATTCTCAGGCAACATACCCACATGGATTGGACAGAGCCTCTCATCTCTAAGAGTTCTTCGTGTAAGATCAAATTCTTTTGATGGTAATATCCCGATGCAGATATCTGGGCTGTCTTCCCTTCAGGTTTTAGACTTGGCATACAACAATTTTTCAGAAAATCTGCCATCATCGTTCAGTAATTTCACTGCCATGGCTAAGTTACAAGAAGGAAGCAAACCAATGCTTTCAGATGATGCTACAGCATCAGATTACCAAGAGAGTGTCTTAATATCTGCAAAAGGATTAGAACTTGACTATACAACTGTGCTTTTATTGGTTACAAGCATTGACCTATTACAGAATAATCTTTTTGGAGAGATCCCTAATGAAGTGACAAATCTTCATGGACTACATTTCTTGAACTTGTCTGGAAATCATTTCATTGGAAAAATTCCACAAAATATTAGTAACATGAGGCAGTTGGAATCACTAGATTTATCAAGGAACGATCTCTCTAGCCAAATTCCCCAAACCATGCTTGCTTTGAATTACTTAAGTCATTTGAACTTGTCATATAATAACTTGTTAGGAAGAATTCTATCAAAGAATCAATTTCAGACCTTCAATGACCCCTGCATCTATATTGGTAATCATAATCTCTGCCGACAGCCACTACCAGATTGCCCTACCAATGCACCTCTACATCAAGAAGATGAAGATGACTATGATATGATATGGATTTATACTGGCTCGGCATTGGGATTTATCTGGGGATTATGGGGTTTTGTTGCTCTGGTGATGATCAAAAAGGATATCAGGATTTCTTATCTTCAATTCATCAACAGAATATGTGATTGGGTTTATACAGAATTAGCGATCAAATTTGCCAAGCTGAAGTCTCTCGTAGGGAAGTGCAGCCACAAGTGCAGCTAAGCAGTTACAAATAATGCTATGGTTGTAGCTCTATCTGTCTCTCCCTATCTATCTTTGACCGATGTGGGGGCACCTCCAATCCAAATATGTAAGGATCTGAACTTCAAGAAGTTTTTGAATGACTATTACTTTTGTTGGTTTGCTGCTTGTATATCGATCCATTAAAATGCTATCTGTATTTGCCACTATTTTGCTCATAAATGTAATAATGTTTAGTTAGAATCGGTTTTTTCTATTTTTATGTCACACCAGTAAAATGATACCATGACAGTAAAATACCTAATGTCTCACATAAAATACCCCACCTATAATAAGACAAACATAAGCACCTCAAGCTCATCTATATGGCACAATAATAAAAATCATTAAATAGACTAAGATGTGCCTCAGGTAATTATCTAATTTAGCTCCATGTGGGAAACTATCTTTGCTACTCTTTCGATGTCCATTACTTCTATTATTATAATTTTTCCTGCATGACGAAATACTGAAAAGTAGATATATTTCCTGACTCATTTCTTTAAGTTCCACCTAATAAAAAAGGAAAGAACCTTGGTGATTAATGAAAAAGGTGTTTCTCATACTTTATAAGATATTAGGCTTTCTTATCTTTGATCCATCGATAGTATATGCGACTGGATTTGTACAAAATTAGCAATAAAAATTGCCAAGCTGAAGTTTGTCATAGGGAAGAACAACCACAATGTAGCTAAATGGTTTTCTATGGATGGTGATGCAATTATAATGCTCTCTCTCTCTCTCTCTCTCTAAATGATGGTGGGAGTGCCCCCAGTCCAAATATGTAAGAATCTGAACTTAGGAATTTAATGATTGTTCCTTCTGTTGTTTTGCTGCTTGTATATCGTTCAGTTAGAATTCTATCTGTATTTCATCCATCTCACTAATCAATGGTTGTTTGGCACCATTATGCTCATAAATGAAACCATGTTTAGTTAGACTTGGTTGTTTCAATTTTTATGTTATACCAGCAAAGTGATCCCATCGTAGTAAAACACCTAATATCTCACATAAAATGCCCCACCTATAAGAAGATAAACATAAGCACTTCAAGATTACCGACATGACATAATACTAAAAATGGTTAAATAGACTTCCATATGCCCCACTTATCTATTTTGACTCGATGTGGGAAACTACATTTGCTACTCCTTGGATGTCCATCACTACTGGTTTAACTTTATTTTTTTTATGATGAAACAGTAAAAAGTAGATACATCCCGACTCTAATTCTTTAAGTTCCGCACAATCGAAAAGGGAAGAATGTCGGTGATTGGTGGAAAAGAAAAGGTGATTTTCAAGACTCATAGAATTTTTAATCTTGATAAAAATGAAAAATTAAAAGAATGCCTTAGAATATGAGGGTGCCAGCTTGTCCAGATGGTCAACTTTCTTGTGTTGATTCAGAAAAAATGGGTTTTATATATCCTTACTCCTATATTCAACCAACCTTCACTAATCCTACATCTTTGAAGAAAAAATTTAAAACATAAAAAATAGATGACGACAAGAATGAAGAATAGGAGGTTAGCATATAGTCTTAGACTAGAAAGGCATGTAAACCATGTCATTCTTAAGCCACATTTGGTTGCCGCAAATAGAAATCAAGCACAATCTGCTCATATCTATAAAATATGTTCCTATATGATGATTAGTTTCAATTTCTATTTTTCAATAAGTTTGGTACTCTCAAGTTACAGTGGGGTCAAGCCAAGTTGAGCTGAGCCAAGTAGCTGGAGGCTCAAGCTTAACTCGATTCAAAATATGCAAGCTCAAAACTTGACCCGAGATCAATCAAACCTTAATATTCTAAATTCAAGCCTGACTCAATGAAAAAAAATAATATTCAAGATCGACTCAACTCAAATATCAATCGAGCCATGCTCAAACTAGAATTTGAGCTTTAGTTACTCATATTGTATATATATGTGTATTATAAATAAAAATAATATTATTAAAATATATATAAATTCGAATAGGCTTGCTAGCCTTTAAGTCAAATATCTTGCTACTCAAGCTCAACTAGAAAAACTATTTGAGCTATTTAAGCTTGATAATAGTTGAGTCGATTTGAGCTTGAACTTTAGTCAAGCTTGAGTAGCTTGCGAATATAGCTTGGCTCATTTGCAACCCAAAATTTCTCAAGAGAATGAAATAAACATTATAACATGTAATCTGATATATTATTTATAACCAATATTATTATAGTACATAATTGTTATATTAGTATTTATATTAGTAAAATTATACAACCAGTGTTACGAATATTATTGTTGACACCATATCATTATAAACTAATGATAACACTTATCAAAATATGATAAAATAACATAATGTGATATATAATATATGATATTACATAATTTATAGTTTCTACAAATATGGTAATAGAATTAAAGTATTATTTGGTGTTACTTATGCTATTAATATATATTGTAATATATATATATATATATATATATATTAACATTATAAAAAAATGATAATCTTCTAACAAAATGTTAATTTTCTATTCTAATATTAAGATTATTATAGTTCTCCACAATAATGCAAGTATAAATAATACAGCTACAATATAGCAATATAGTTATCACATTTTAATAACAATATACATATATCAATCAATTAAACCCAATTAAGCTATGATCTCGAACTAGTTTTGGTCAACTACATGAATTCTTTTTCTCCATTTCTCTCTATTTAGATTACACTTTCAAAAAAAATATAGTGATATCAAGTACTTCTTACAGCTTCATCCTCCTATGTGACTTTTAGTCTGTCTCTACCATTCTTTCTTTTATATGTATCAAATAACTCTTTTTGCAGCATCTCTCGATCTACATTATGCATGTCCAAAACATATAAGTAATCTTTCTTTCAATTTATCTTTTATTGGTGCTACTTATACCTTTTCATAAATGACTTGACCATATTCATATATTACAAAAAGATAATAATTACTATAATATTATTGTTATGATAATATAAATTAATAATGCAAGAACAATTTAACATAAATATAGTATATTAAGATATGAAAAGAATATTATTAATAAATATAATTGAATATAATATAATTATCTGTAATATAATATAGAACTATCAGTTAATAATATAGTATCAATACATATATAGTATATAAAACCATATTATTTAGTAAGTAATATTATATACTTATATATGTTCAATATAAGTAAAAATAGCCATACAATTATAATAGCATGAGTTTAACATGTGTAATAATAGTGCATATAACACAAATTTATATAATGTTATATTACACAATAGATAATATATTCTGTATTATATTTTAATGATATAACTAATATTAATAATAAGCTACACACAGGTAAGATACTCATCAAGAAAGGTTAGAATGTTAGTAATGACTATGCTCTATGTGGCTCAAATATGGAAACAACTAATCATCTTTTCTTTAGATACACACTCATTTGAAGTTTATAGATTATTTTTAAGCTGCAACAGAGACTGAAAGGAAGGTCGTCTTCATTTTTTAACCTTTGGACGAGTTGGAGGAAGAAGAATAGAAGTTATTTGGACAACAAGATAGAGGATATGCTTATGGATGCAGTTTGTTGGGAGGTATGGATGGAGAGAAATGCACGTATCTTCTTAACCAAGAAAGGGTCTATTTACTCTATTTTACAAAACATCCTCCAATCTTTAAGAAGCTAGAGCATTCTCTATCCATCTAAGACTAATTCTGAGGCACAGAGCCTTTCGAAGAGACTTGAAAGCTTGACATCGCCTTCTAGAATCTAATCCTTTCTTTTTTACCATGACGCTCAGCTTGTATATATTACGTAATACGTATCTGTTTCTTGTTATGACATAAATTAGGCGGGTAGCTCTCTGTTGCCCCCCTTTTCCCTTCCAAAAAAAAAAAAACTAATATTAATAAATAGAATATATAAGGAGAACTTATCTTCATTGTTACTTGGATATGTCTCCAACATTACAAAAATGATACCTATGTCCCTTGGTTATAGATTCTTCCTTTTCATAGGAATCGGATACTCATGAGAATAAGCATTTCCCATATGAAAATGAGCTGCAAAACATAAGAATAGGCTAGATAGAACTAATAACTATTCCTAACTCCCAATTCTTGCCAACCAAACATGGAATCAAAAGATACTGATCTATTTAGTATTGTGCCATATGGTTCGCTCACTCCTTTAGTTTTGAAAACAAACTTGACCAACTATGAATTTATTTTGTTTGCACCTTTTGTTTTTTGATGAAAATTTTGTTTGTGCCTTCAAACATTGACTCAAGGCTTTGACCCAGAAGTAATTCTTTGGCACAAACATGCTTCTGTGTAAGAAAAGAGTGAAGTTAATCCACATATCAACGTTTGTTCTCTCCTATTACATTTATATTAAGTCTCATCGTACAAATCTTTATGCTATTGAGTGGAGGAGCAATCTTGGATGACAAACCCATATAGGGCCCTTTTCATTAGTCCATATGGGGCCGAGAATCTTCCCCAACCAATCTCAGATGCCCTCCTCATGGTTGGCTCCTACTCAAGGGTTGGGGAGGGGCATCCATGGCCTAGAGCTATCTCAAACCTTCCAGATCTTTCTCGGCCCTGGTATCCCCTAATGGGAGACTTGCACAACTAATAAAATAATGATGCATACGATCCCTAGCTCTAATACCCCTAATGGGAGACTTTATTCTTCTTCGCGAGGCCGGCCAACCCCACTCCCCCGCCCCCACGATGGCAACCACGACCGGCGGCGACCTTTCAACACCGGTGATGATGGCTCCGGTCCTCAGCGACCACGGCAAGTTCGCATCCGGTGACTGCAACTGGTCCAACGGAAGGAAAAGAAGGAACAAAATAGGGAAAGTTCCGACCCCTAAGAAATCCGACGGCCGGCGACCCAATCCGACCGTCAAAAGCTCTCTAAAGTTCAGAAAAAGAAGAGGAAGAAGAATAGAAGCTTATTACCTCAACTTTGGGGTTGATTGACGGTGGTCATGGAAAACTGTTCGACGGAAAGAATTCCTCTAATCCGTGCGATTTCGCTGACGATTGACTGGAGATTTGGGTCACTTGTTGAGGAGGATGGGAGAGGGATTTATAGGCACGGATCCTAGGGCCTCGCCGGAGTTTGAACAAGCCTTGGAACCCTTTTTCCGGTTGCATTCGAAGAGGACTCCTTCGAGAGTCCCCTCCTCTTCCACCTCATACGCCCAGCGCGTGAGGTTCATATTTTTTCTTTCTTTCTTTTTGCTTGCTTTGCGATTCGTGCGGGAGATTTTAAAAAAATCTGGGTCCTTGCATCATACTGGGCCTGACTCTGGCTCAGCATGTTATATAATTAAGACGAGCTCATGCTAGCTCATTCAAATTCAAGCGAGGCTCACGTTGTTCATGAATGGCTTATCTAAAAAATTATAAAAATAATATATATTACTTATATATTAATATCTTGAGCTAATTTAGGTAAGGTCAACTGAGCCAAGCCTAGCATGGCTTGGCTTGTTTAATAACTGATCTAGCTCGTCTACTAGGCCTAATCTCACTAGCATGATTTAAATTTAAGTCACACCCAAGACCATGCATCAATATTGTTTGGGTAATATCAATCAATGTCCCCCCATTTCATAATATAATTAAACATAGCACTACATAATGGCGCATTAAGTATCGATCAGGTCCCCAATTTTTTTTCCTCAAATTTATGCTGTGTATGATTCACTCCGGTTAATGAAGTCCTTCTGATGTCAATTATCAATTAGAATGGTAAAAGGATGCAGAAGCATGATTTATTAGTAATATTTAATCAAAGGGGAATTGCATGTATAGGAGAATGCACTACATGTAATTTATATGCACAGATTGAACATGTATCTTAAAGGTTAAAGAGACTTAATTCAATTCAAGAATCAAAAAGAGACATGGTATTTGAAAAAAAAAATTAATTAATTTAACTCCCATATTCGTGCATAAGCTCCAATCCTTTTAGTTCTTTTGAAGGCCATGCTCTTGGTGATGGGCTTAAATTTTATCATTTGGGACCTGAGGCTGAAATAGATCGATCAAATGAAAGTTTTCTTTTCTGATGAGAATTTGACTAGGTATATCTTCCAATTCGAAAAGAATTATGTATAGCGGCGGAAGGCAAACTTGATATAAGAGTCGAGATATATCTCATAGAGAATTTTATTTTTTTTAAAATTTATTTATATTGCTCATATTTATTTTACATAAGAGAGTCCTATTAAAATTTAGAGGAGGAATCTGATCTCACTTATGCAAGGACGAAACTCACTATTATAAATAAAGCCAGTGTATCTTAATTTTAAATTAATCAATAAAAAAAAGACTTAAGTAAGTCCTACTTTCATAATTTTTTTATCTTTTAAATTTTTTGAAAAAAATCGAGTTAATTAGTGTTGAGGAAAATCAATCGACCTCCGACTCAAGTTAACCATCCGACACTCGACTCAACAAAGGCTGACCGACCAAACATACCACTCCGACCTTGCATCGGCTGGCACCGACTCATGATCGGAACATTGACTGACACTCGGCTATTACTGATCAACAGACCGATCAACAGCAGACAATTTAAACAATCTCCGACCAAAAACCGCCAACATATACTACTGACCGATGGTCACTCGGATGTTTTATCGACATATTAGGATTACCGACATATAGTCGGCTAATCTGCTCAATATGTTGTAACTGTTATAAACGGTTATTGACTACGTGTCATGGTAATTACTGAGAATTAACAGCCTACTAACTCCACAGTTACAGCTCGATGATTTAGCGCTATAAAAAGCGGGACCACGTGCTCGATGGTTACATCAGATTCACCTATAAAAAGAGGATAAGAGAACAGTACTGGTAAGATACTTTTGGATCAGAGCTCTGCTACTTTCGATACTCAAATATACTACTGTTCACCAATTTTCGCTCTGACTTAAGCATCGGAGGGTCTTCGCCGGACATAATTTCGATCTATATGGATGCTGTTTTGCAGGTGCTCATCACCGGCGATAGGCGACAGAGAGTTGGCCACAATATATTGGCGCACCAGATAGGGGGAAAGAAAGATCTGCAATTCATCATGCTGAAAATCAGAGCCCAACTTTCGACAATCGAATCGACAAGGCACTCTTTCCATCAGAAAGATGCTCCTCCCTCACTTTCAGTAGCAGAGCCCAATTCTTCACGTCCCGTGGTCACCACGGATGTCCAAATCGCTGCACTCGTGCAGTAGATGAATGTTCTGACGGAGACAGTTAAAAGTCTCCAACAACAGCAAATCCAGCAACAACAACAGCCGCCAGTGGAGCAACCGATGGCACAGTTGGTGCCATCTAGACACAGCCACCACCCCCTACGCGATCATGTTCTCCCTCTCCAGAGCAGTCGCCTCGACACTCCCATCGAGACGGATAACCATATTCTCAGCACTCCCATCGTGCCACCCATCGCTCGCGGCGTTCCCCCTCTCCTTCCCATCTCCACAGTATTAGGAAGGAAAAACAGTCGCGGACACCTTCTCCTTCTCCCTCGAGCTCATCGGGAGTTTTCACCTCCGGGGTCTCCCAACAACAGTGGTTGGACAACTACGAACGAAAGTTTCAAAAGATTGACCGCCGACTTGCCCGACTCCAAGTGGAAGGTCGGAAATCCTCTAGTGACTACGATTTTCACACCGTTCAGCCTCTCTCTCAGCACATCTTAGACGAGCCGATCCCATCTTGGTTCAAGATGCCACAAGTGGAGCTATACGACGGCTCCATCAACCCAATTGACCACCTAAAGAGCTATAAAGCTCTGATGATGATCCAGGGGGCAACCGACGCCCTCTTATGCATTGGCTTTCCGGCAATTCTTCGAAAAGCTGCTTAGGTCCGGGTTTTAGTTGAAGAGCATCGATTCTTTCGAGCAGTTCGAGCATTCTTTTGTAGCTCACTTCAGCATGAGTCAAAGGCCGCCACAAATTTTTGACAGTCACTTCTCAATCAAACAGAGAGAGACTGAAACATTGAGAGACTTTGTGGCTCGTTTCAACATGGCCACACTTAACGAGACCTCAATGAAGACAGGGCCATATTGATCATGAAAAGAGGTCTGAAGGGGTTCAGATTCGCATACTCCTTAGACAAAACTCTTCTCCGAACTTATGCTGAACTTCTCGAACGTACGTATAAGTATATCCACGCAGACGAGACTACTTCTGACCGACGCTAGATAAAAAATAAAGATCAGAAGAAGAAATAGAAGAAAGGTGGAGCTCTGACTGAATCAAGTCGGTCACCTTCCAATAAGCAAGTTTCACCTCAACGACGGAGTCCGAAGTCGAACTACGGCCCAAAGTCGAATTACGACAGATATGACTCATATACTCCTCTCTCTGATCTCCGTGCACAGATTCTCATAAAAATTGAAGGAGCAGAATATTTACGGCACCCCCCACCGATGAAGGCACCCTCGAGGAACTGTGATCGGAGGAAGTACTGTCAGTTTCATCATAACCACCGTCACGATATCGAACAATGCATCCAGCTCAGGGACGAAATAGAGGCCCTAATTTGATGAGGCTACCTTGAAAAGTATTGAAGAGATCAACCGACTCAACTACCTACTGATCGACGACCTCAGCCGCAAACTGAGGAGGCCATCAATAATCAACTGACTACAGGGGTGATCAACATGATCTCTGGATGATCGAATTGGGGGGCAAGTTTCAAAGATGAGTCAGCGAAGAGACGATGACTAAATGATGTAATAATTTTTTCGAAAAAGGATATTCGAGAAATTCAAACTTTTCATGATGATGCTATTATTGTTTCAACAATAATAGTAAATTATGATGTAAAAAGAATCTTTGTAGATAATAAAAGTTCGACTGATGTCTTTTTTTACTCGACTTTCTCTCAAATGCGACTATCGACTGATCGACTCAGAAGAGTCTCAACACCATTGGTCGGTTTCACTGAGGATGCTGTGACTATGGAAGGAAAAATTTCTCTCCCCTTAACCACAGGAACTGAACCACTGCAGAGTACTATTCTTGTGACATTTATGGTTGTCCGAGTTCCTTCGACCTATAATGCCATACTCGGACAACCAAGCCTTAATGCATTGAGAGCTGTGGTTTTGACATACCATTTATTAGTCCGATTCCCAACAAAGAATGGAATTGGAGAAATACGTGGAGACCAACGGTTAGCCTGATACTGTTTTTTAGTTTCACTCAAAATAATAAACTTGAAGACTCTCTATCCATCGACAAATTAAATCAAAGAGAGAATCAGGAGAAGGGTGAACCAGCTGAACAACTGATTTTCATTCCGCTAAAAGAGGAAGATCCAAAGAAGATGATCCAAATTGGATTGCAACTGTCTGATCCGGAGCGGCAGCAACTAATAAATTTACTGAGAGCAAATATCAATATTTTTGCTTGATCAGCTACCGACATGCCGGGCATTCCTCTGGATGTAATAACTCACCGACTCAACATCAATCTGAATGTCAGGCCAGTGAGATAGAAAAAATAATCTTTTGTCCTCAAAAGATAGAAGGTCATTAACAAAGAGATCGACAAGCTCCTTACAGCAGGCTTCATCATAGAAGCTACTTATCCCGACTGGCTTGCCAATATGGTAATGATGAGGAAGGCCAATGAAAAATGATGAATCTGCATCGACTACATAGATTTAAATAAAACTTATCCAAAAGACAGCTTTCCACTACCAAAGATTGATCAATTGGTTGATGCGATTTCAGGCCATCGACTTTTGAGCTTCATGGATGTTTTCATTGGATACAATCAAATCCAGATGACGTCTGAAGACGAGGAGCACACGGCCTTTGTAATCGATAAAGGTATGTACTGTTATAAAGTGATGCCTTTTGATCTGAAAAATGCTAGAGCCACCTATCAACAGCTTGTCAACAAGATTTTCAAAACACAGATCGAGCGAAATATGGAGGTATATGTAGATGACATACTAGTGAAGAGCTCCTAAACTTTAGAGCATGTTCGAGATCTGGAGGAAGCCTTCAGTACACTTCGACGATATCAGATGAAATTGAATTTGACTAAGTGTGCTTTTGGGATGACTTTCGAAAATTTTTTTGAATTTTTTGTATCATAACAAGGAATCCAGATTAATCCTGAAAAAATAAAAGCCATCATCAACATGAAGCATTCGAGCTCCAAAAAGGAGGTACAACAACTTAATAGAAGAATCGCTGTACTCAATCGATTTATTTTTAGGTCGGCTGAAAGATGTTTACCTTTTTTCAAGACTTTGCGGTAGACGAAAGATTTTTCATAGTTGGATGAATACTGATAATCCTTCGAAGACTTAAAAAAATACTAGGTCTCTCTGTCTTTGCTCACAAAACCTAAGGTTGGAGAAGCACTGTACCTCTATTTCGCAACCTCAACTGAAGCGATCAGTTTGGTGCTCATCCAAAAAGATAAAAATCGAATCCAACGACCTATCTATTATACTAGCAAGGTGCTGCATAATGCTGAAGTGAGGTATTTAAGAGCAGAGAAAATAATTTACACTCTGATTATATCATCGCAACGGCTTCGCCCATACTTTCAGACACATCCGATCGTAGTCTTGACAGATCAACCGTTGAAGGCGATCTTATATCAACCTGATACATCAGGTAGGATGGCAAAATGGGCAGTAAAATTGGATGAATTTGACATACAATACCGTCCACGTCCATTAATGAAAGCACAGGTTCTAGCCGACTTCATTGTCGAGTGTACAGTATCTGACAATAAATCGGAGGATGAAATTGATAATATAATAAAGCAGTCCGAGACTCCCGAACCCGACCAAAGATTGACTTGGGTGCTACACATTGACGGAGCATCCAATGCGTAGGATAATGGAGCTGGTCTCATTTTTACAAATTTCAAAGGGGTAGTCACTGAATATGCCCTTCAGTTTAACTTTAAAGCATCAAATAATCAAGTCAAATATAAAGTGCTCTTAGCTGACTTGAAAATTACCAAAGAGCTTGACATCGATAGCCTGAAGGTCTTCACTGATTCGTAATTGATTGCAGAACACATCAAAGATGAATTTGAGGTCCGAGACCCTATCATGATCAAGTATCTTCAGAAGAGGAAGGATCTTATATCAACTCTGAAATACTTTGAGATCTTTCACATTCCAAGAACTGAAAATGCTCGGACCGACATACTTTTCCAACTTGCAACTACTTCTTTCAACTCGTTGGGTCGGATATTCGTTGAATGCTTCGAATAATCGAGTATCGACAAGATTGAGGAGGTGTTACAACTTACTGTTGAACCAAGCTGGATGGATCCAATCGTCCAGTATCTGACCGATGGAACTCTTCCTACAGATCCCTCAAAAGCCAAACAACTCCGATGGACGGTCTCTCTATATATCATAATGAATGGACATCTCTACAAAAAGTCATTCTCTCTTCTCCTACTGAAGTATTTAGGACCGACAGATGTCGATTATGCACTCTGAGAGGTTCACAAAGGGATTTGCGAAAATAATTTGGGAGGCAAATCATTAGCCTATAAAGTATTACGACAAGAATACTATTTGCCCACCATGAAGAAAGATGCAGCTGAGCTTGTCCGAAGGTGTGAACCATGCCAAAGATATGCAAATATCTAGCACCAACCGGCCAGTCAGCTTACATCGATTGTTGCACCATGGCCCTTTGCATAGTGGAAAATTGACATATTTGATCCTTTTCCTCTGGCATCTGGTCAGAAAAAATTTATAGTGGTTGCCATCGACTACTTCACCAAATAGGTAGAAGCTAAACCTCTGATACAAATTACCAAAAGTAAGATGGAAGACTTCATTCAGAAATCAATCATATGCAGATTCGATTTGCCACACACCATCATTATTGACAATGGTCGGTAATTTGACAACCAAAACTTCAAAGAGTTTTGTGCAAAATTTTATATTACGTACAAACTCACGTTAGTTGGCCATCCACAATCAAACGGAGAAGTGGAGGTGACCAATCAAATAATTATATATGGACTCAAAATCCAACTGAATGAAGCTAAAGGCCTCTGGGTGAAAGAACTGTATCCGATCTTATGGACATACCGAATAACTCTTCACATATCGATGGGAGACTCGTCATTCAATTTAGCTTGTGGGATAGAAGCAATGATCTCACTTGAGATCAGATTACCATCGACAAGGGTTGAACAATATAGTGAACCAAATACTTTCGAATGTCAGAGAGCTGATTTAGATCTATTTTTAGAAGTTCGACAGCAAGCTCAAGTTTGGATGGTTGCATATCGGTAAAGAGTGGCCCGATACTACAATGCAAGAGTCAAACCGAAGGTCTTCCAGACAGGAGACTTGATCCTAAGGAAAGCAAAAGTCTCAAAATTTTTGAATTAAGAAAAGCTATCTCCGAATTGAGAAGGATCTTATAGGATCATCGAAGCACTCAGGCCGATGCATATTGACTAAAAACACTTGAAGGCTCGGCTATTCCACGAACATGTAATGCCGACAATCTAAAGATGTACCATCAATAAAATTGCCCATGTATACATTGTTTGGAATGAAATACAGAATTTCAGAATCACAACTCTTGATCGGCTTCTGTCAACCATTGACTATATGTCGGCTTTCACTGCAAAAGCCAAACTATTGACTATACTTCAATACAGAATTTATCTCGATCTTTTACTGAAAAAATCAACACTCATTATATCAGCTTTCATTGTAAAGGCCGTCGTACTGACTAATGTATCGGTATTAAATATATTTAGATTTTTTACTGTAAAAGCTGATCATAGTCGAAAGACTAATATATCAACTTAGTCCTAACTAAGCGAAATATTAAGCCAATGCGACCAAGGTCAGATTGGAATAATATCGATTTGGCTACAGCCAGTCGAAGGATATTTGGCTTACCATCGATTATCAAACGACTTGACATATAAATCGATTAGACATCAGATCTAAGGTATTCGACTTATCATTGTTTATCCTAATTCTCATAAGTATGTCATAAAGACTACGCAACTAACGGATGATTCTATAAGTTTCTATCAAATGTTTAGTCCATCGATTAATGTTCGGTAGCTAAACAATTACTTTGCATTATAGATGAGCAGAATCAGATAAAAAGTCTTAACTTGAAAATTTTCTTTTTATTTATCACAAAGAAACTACAAAATTAGATCAAGGTCCGATTACGAGTGTTTGATTATAAAAGAAAATCAAAATGACTTCGATCAAACTTCATCACCGTCCTTATCCCTTTGCTCTGGAGAAGCTTTGGAGATTTGGATGACTTCTGGTGTTGTTAGTGCCCTTCCTTCAGTCGACACTGCATCATCTTCAGCACCTCCATCTTTCAACCCTGGAGAGATGATGCTACTAAGGTCGAGATTCGGGTATAGCTTTCTGACCGTATCTCGACCATCTTCATACCCGACGTAGTAGGAGACGTACCCATCTTCGAGAATTTCTTCTTTGAATTCTTCTAAATTCTTGAAGTCTTCGACTGCTTGATCTAATGCCTCCCTTACTGACTCCACTTCCGCCCTCGCCAACTCAGCATCGGCTCGTGTTGACTCAATGTCGGCTCATACGGAAGACGACTCTTCTTCGATCAGTGCCAACCTTTCCAGGTTGGCTCGATGACGTCCACGTTCGGCTTCGAGCTCGACGATACACCCATCTCGTTCTCATCGGAGCTGGTGGATATAACGTTTCTTGCTCTTAGCACGTGACTCAAGAGCCAAAATATTTTGACGAGCCGACTCAAGCTTGGCTCCAGAAGATTTTAAGTCATCAGTCAATCGAAAAACTTTCTATTGAAGTTTGGCCTCCCACTCAGCTGCCGACTTAAGCTGATCGATGGCAGCTACTTTCTCAGCATTGACAACTGTTATTTTATTCATCATATTCGACGAAAGTCGCCAAACTTATCGTAGCCAGCTTTTAAAGCAAACATGTCATGAATTAACTACGGACAGAAGAAGAGTCGGATCAGATGATAAACAAAAAAAAATGATGATGAAAATGAAAATAAAAGTAGCTTACCCCAAGCATAATCGGATAGAAGGATGAGAACATCTCAGCAATTGTTCTTCTTCTCCGACTCTCCTGGTCAGTCGGGAGAATTGCAATGTGGAGAAGCTGCTTAGCCAATATCAGATTGACCAGCGCCAACTCATTGTCGGAAACCACAAGGTTGAAGTGGACGGTGTGGCCCTCTGACGCTTCGCAGAAGTCATTGGAGCTTTTCCCCGATCGCTTGTCGGCAGTCCCATATTTAAGAGCGTGGGAAAACTTGAACTCGACTGCGTCAGAGAAACTCCTATCAAAGGAGCGATCGGCACAGCCGTTGATTGCTCAGGTTCGGCAGCAACCTCCACCTCGGCCCGAACCTCCTTGGTTGACGGATCAACCAACTTTGCTATGGCAGTTCCTTCAGATGGCATCGTGAGAAGTGCTGTCGGAGCGGACAGCACCAGGACCGGCTCTAGAACCAATGTAGATGGCATATCGAGTTTCTTAGTCGGTGTTGAAACAGCAACTTGAGCTTGCATCGAAGCAGTAGCTCGAGCTTGCATCGAAGCAGCAACTTGACCCGACATTGAAACAGCAACTGGATCAGGCGTTGAAGCAGCAGCTGGAGCTTGTGTCAGGATTGCAGCTCGACTCTTCTTTGATGGTCGTGAAGGTTCAGCCTCGAATGTGGCTCTCTTCCTGGCAGCATACTGACGAATGTCGGTGCTTGACACTCGCACCCTCGGTTGCATGGCTGCAATCCGAACAAAAGTTAGCACAATCCAGAAACAAGCAAAGGAAGAATGAAGTTGAAGGTTACCGACTATACTATACCTAAGTCAATGACCGAACTAAGGCCGACATCATAAAGAACCTGTTTGGTCATGAGCTCCCTCTGCAGCAGGACCGCCATATCCTTCAACTGATGGAAGTCCTCCCGATCGTCAGCCTCCATCCGACTATTATCATTAGAGCCGATTCTTGGATCACCCCAGCAAGAAGGAAAGCCTTAGGAAAGAGAAGAGGAAGCAAAGAAAAACTAATTCTTCCACCTATGGATGGACTGAAGCGAAAATTTAGTGCAGGGGCAAAATGGTAATTTTAAAACTTTTTCAAAATTACTATTTTACAGCGGAATTATTAATTAATCTCATTAATTAATACTAATTAACCCTACACTAGGATCTAAATATGATACAACAGCATGTATTTAAATTTGAAATTCAAATTTGAATCAGTAAACGTTTTACAGTACTGTGTTCAGAACACATCACCTTTTGCGGGTAGTCGATCACCGCAATCTGATCACCGTCGGAGGGCTCTGATCATCATATCACAGTCACACAAATATCTGGCCTCTGCGGATCATCCACACGAAGCTCCCGTCTGATCAGCTCCTCACGAATGCTAGTTCGTGATTTTACCCTTTTGATGGCAGATGTTGATTGAACTCCTTCGATCGATGTGTGCCGACTTCTCGGATGCTCTGGATCATCTGCACAGTTGCTTGAGAGGCTGATGGATCTCTCCCTAAAATTTGGTGGAATCACGACACTCGTGGCACACCAATCTCACTTCCCGAACCCTAGGTAGAAACCCTAGGGTACACACCAAAAACTCTGCGCCCAATTTTCTCTCTTTTCTTTCTTTTTCTCTCGGAAGGTTTTGGACCTTCACCTTGCGCAGAAGCCTTCCTCACGCCCCAAAGTTTCTCTCTTAACATTTTTACGCACGTCCCACCTTTCTCCTCTTTTTAAAACAACATCGAACGTGTCTTATCCGCGTGAGAGGATAAAGACAAGAGGTTACACATTTGAATTCAAATCAAATTTGAATTCAAATGAAAACCAACTTATCCCTATCCTTTTGGGCATGAGAAGAGAAGGGGCGTGGCTCTTTGTATGTGGAAAATGTTTCACGAGAAATCTTTTCTCATGTAAGTAATGTGGCGCACAAAATGGATAAGGATGAAAGGGCAAGTGATAAGTTATCCATTCAAATTCAAACATGCTTTGAATTTGAATGGCTAACTAATTATTTTATCCATCCATATGGTGCACAAATGAGGGCGTGGGGAAGGGTTTTGCGTGAGAAAAATTTCACGAGAAGTTTCTTCTCGTGAATTCAAATGGGTGCAAGGAAGTTGGGTGTCGTAGGGAATTTAAAACAAGGTGGTTTGATTCAAATTGAGCCAACCTAGTTTAAAATAGGTCAAGCACAATTAGACCAGATTAAACTCAACATAATTAGGCTTAATTAGGCTCAATAAAATCCTAATCAAATCAGAAATTAACTAAACCTAACCTCTGATCAAATCAGGGACTAAACCACCTTAGCAATTAGGTCAACATTTAACCTAATCGGGTCAATCCAAACTGAATCCAATTCAATTGAACTTGATCCAAAAATAATTACTCAATCAAATTGAGTTAATTAGTGATTAAATCACTAATTAAACTTCTTATAAATATTGAGTTCAAATCCAATGGACAATCAGGCATCAGAGACCATCGATATGAAACCCTGATCAAAGAGTTCAAATTTCAAATTCAAAATTTGAAATTCAAAATTTTGACCCCGGTACCCAAAATGTGTGGAACTCATGATTA
Source organism: Elaeis guineensis (assembly GCF_000442705.2). Taxonomy (NCBI): domain Eukaryota; kingdom Viridiplantae; phylum Streptophyta; class Magnoliopsida; order Arecales; family Arecaceae; genus Elaeis; species Elaeis guineensis. Next base: position 34,999,013 of record NC_025996.2, read on the forward strand.
GAGAATCCTAATTCTCAATCATAGAGTTCCAGATAGATAAGACTCATAATCAGCCATCAGATCAGAAAGGAACCTCTAATGTGTGTGACCCCGCAGGTTCGAACCTAAATCGGTAGCACAGGAACCAATTCCTGTACTAATCGAAGTGACGATCTAGCAATGGTACCCGACGACCGGATAGGTCGAATAATCGCAATCGCAACATTCAGAACCTACGTGAATATGGTTACCGTATAATTCATCCCTTTTGACCCTTGTGTTTAGGACGACTCAGGGTTAAACTTTCAACCCTCATGATATCATCCGAATTGTGCTCAACTCAATTAGTCCTGTGACTCCTCACTAGGACTACCCTGACCAAGGTTTTGCTAAATTGAAACACGACTGTACACAGCTCCTAAACTGGAATGGTCAATCCCATCTTGACACACGCACCGACAAGTCAAGTACTTGACTACACCCAGCAACCTTCCGTCACTGAATTAAAAATTCAAGTAGTCCAGTGCCTAAGTGCAGTGAGTTGCTTGCAAGTCATCGTGGCGGTCTCAGGTCGGAGGGACATTTATACCCATATCCCATCGGAGCAAATCTTGACAGCAAAAATAGCTCCGGAGTTGGTCACGTTCAGTGCAGATGTACCATTACATCTCACCTGTATGCCATACCAGTATCTCCACACTCTTTGGTTATGAGGACAACCAACCCATATGGCACACAACGACCTATGCTCGATAAACGTTGTCGTCCTTGGTAACAACGTATCATTTGGTCGCGAACATGTTTAAGGACTAAGCGACAAATCCTCCTTTGTCGAGTCTAAATAGTCCTAAGGACTTCACCACAACACAGGAGTTCATTAGAAGATGAAACATTTGTGATGAAAAAATACCAAAATAACTTTTATTTATTTATAATTCATGTACTAATACAAAAAGGAGCACAACCGTCAACAGGCTGACGATTGGCTTTGGGACACTATTCTCAACAATCTCCCACTTGGTCTAAAGCCTATCGGTGCAGTATCTAATACCCATCTTCAACTTGTAGTCGTTGAACTCCTTCACCACAATGGCTTTAGTGAATGGGTCGGCTAGGTTCTCCTTCCCATCGATCTTCTGAAGGTCGACGTCACCTTGATCCACGATCTCCCGGATGAGATGGTAGCGGCGCAGAATATGCTTCGTCCGCTGGTGTGCCTTTGGTTCCTTCGCCTGAGCAATGGCTCCAGAGCTGTCGCAGTAGAGCAGAACTGGACCAACAAGGGAGGGTGCTACTCCGAGCTCGGTGATGAATTTTTTCAGCCACACCGCTTCTTTGGCAGCATCTGATGCAGCAATATACTCCGCCTCGCATACTGAATCAGCCACAGTGTGCTGCTTGAAACTCTTCCAGCAGACAGCCCCACCATAAAGGGTAAAAATAAATCCTGACACACTCTTGCTATCATCGCGATCAGACTGGAAACTAGAGTCTGTAAACCCTATAAGTCTCAAGTTCGATTCACCATATATAAGCCACTGGTCCTTAGTATTTCTTAAATACTTCAGGATGGTTTTAACAACCTTCCAGTGATTCTCTCCTGGATCAGATTGGTATCTACTCACTACCCCTAGTGAGTATGCCACATCTGATCATGTACATGTCATAGCGTACATGATAGATCCCACTGTCGAAGCATATGGAATCCTATCCATACGCTCTCTCTCTTGAGGTGTTGTCGGACAATCCCTCTTTGAGAGAGAAATTCCATGACCTATCGGTAGATAGCCTTTCTTGGAATTTTTCATGCTGAGCCTTTTCAGCATAGTATCAATGTACGTGGACTGGGATAAGCCAAGCAACTTTTTGGATCTATCCCTATAGATCCTCATCCCTAGGATGTAAGAAGCTTCTCCCAGATTCTTCATGGAGAACTGTGACGATAGCCAAATCTTTATTCCCTGTAATGCAGGGATATCATTTCCGATTAAGAGAATGTCATCCACATACAATACAAGAAATACTACTACTGGACCATTAGCCCACTTATAAATGCAGGGCTCTTCTCCGTTCTTAACGAAGCCATACGTTTTGATCGTCCTATCAAAACGTATGTTCCAACTCCGAGATGCCTGCTTAAGTCCATAAATGGACCTCTGTAGCTTACACACCTTAGACTCATCTGTGGATGTGAATCCTTCAGGTTGTATCATATACACCTCTTCGTCCAGCTCTCCGTTTAGAAAAGCTGTCTTCACATCCATCTGCCAGATTTCATAGTCCAGATGGGCAGCTATCGCAAGCATGATCCGAATGGATTTGAGCATTGCCACAGGAGAAAATATCTCGTCATAGTCTATACCATAATGTTGACGATATCCCTTGGCAATCAGACGGGCTTTATAGGTCTCCACCTTTCCGTCTGCGCCCCTCTTCCTTTCGAAGACCCACTTACACCCTATGGGTTTTACTCCTTCGGGTGGGTCAACCAATGTCCACACATCGTTGACCTTCATGGACTCCATTTCAGATTTCATGGCCTCTAGCCATTTCTCAGAGTCAGGTCTCTGCATTGCATCCATGTAGGTGATCGGATCCTCATCGTTTTCATCAAGTTCGACAGGATCACTATCCCGGACCAAAAAACCATAGTATCTGTCCGGTTGATGTGGTACTCTACCAGACCGCCTTAAGGGTGCATAATCAATGGGCTCTGGATCTGATCTAATCAAATCCGGTTCAGGTTCAGTAATATGTGTCGATTTTTCCACCTGTCGAACTTCGTCAAGTTCGACTTTAGAGACAACAGTTCCTTCACTAAGGAACTCCTTTTCTAAAAAGATTGCCTTAAGGCTGACAAACACCTTTTGCTCATCAGCAAGGTAGAAATAATACCCTTTGTTCTCTTTTGGGTACCCTATAAAATTACACTTGTCAGACCTAGGTCCAAGCTTGTCTGTAATTAAACGTTTAGCATAAGCCGGACACCCCCAAACCCTAAGGTGCGAGAGTACTGGCTTACGTCCTATCCATATCTCATATGGTGTTTTGGCTACAGACTTACTCGAAACTCTATTTAGAAGGTAACAAGCCGATTCGAGCGCATATCCCCAGAGGGAGATCAACAGACCAGCAAACCCCATCATGGATCGAACCATGTCTAACAGGGTCCGATTCCTCCTTTCAGACACACCATTATGCTGTGGTGTTCCAGGAGGAGTCCACTGAGAGAGAATCTCATTCTTCCCTAGATACGTCAGAAATTCATTGGAAAGGTATTCACCTCCTCGATCAGATCGAAGAGTTTTAATACACTTCCCAGTTTGTTTTTCTACCTCATTTCGAAATAGTTTGAACATTTCAAATGATTCCGACTTATGCTTCATTAAATAGACATACCCATACCTAGACAGGTCGTCTGTGAAGGTTATGAAGTAGAAAAATCCATCTCTTGCACTTGAGCTCATGGGTCCACATACATCAGAATGTACCAGACCTAAGAGTTCACTGGCTCGCTCACCTTTTCCAGTAAAAGGTGACTTGGTCATCTTCCCAAGAAGACAGGACTCACAGGTTGGAAGTGATTCACAATCACTAACTTCAAGAATTCCTTCTTGAGCCAACCTGTTTATCCTGTTCTTATTGATATGACCTAGCCTACAGTGCCAAAGGTAGACTTCTGACACATTATCTATTCTAGAGCGTTTACCGAATTTTTGAACCACATTAACAGGCTGTGATAGTAAGTAAATTCTATTATTTAATTATCCAACAAATATTGTAACACCATTCAAAATGATATTGTAAATATTTCTTTTTATTAAAAAATCATAACCGTACATGGCCAAAAGGCCTACAGAAATAATATTTAATAAAAAACTTGGACAATAGTGATATTCACTCAGAATTACATTACGAGAATTGATTACCAGACTCATGATTTCTAAAGCTAGAATTGAAACTTTGCTTCCATCTCCAACATTCAGGAACCTTTCGCGTTCATCAAATCTCCTACTGACCTGCAGACCCTGCATCGAATTACAAATATGATAAGGGCTTCCGGTATCCAATACCCAGGCAGTAGTATCACAAATCAAAAAGTTGTAAGGAGTTATCATATAATTATCTTGCTTCTTCTTTGGTCTGTTCGGGTCCAGGGAGGCAATGTATTGAGGACAGTTCCTCTTCTAATGCCCGTGCTTCTTGCAAAAGAAGCACTCCGCCTGGCTCTGGTCGTGCTTGCGCTTCTTGGTCTGACCCCGTGCTACTGTCCCAGCATGAGATTGTACCTTCTTATTTTTCTTCTTCTTGTTCTTCTTCCCCTTCCCAAAGGGTTGACGACGAGAAGAAGACCCTCCCACTACATTCACCGACTCCTTATGGAGTTGGTGATCCTTCTCAAAGTTCTGCAGCAACCCCAACAATCCGTGGTAGTTTACTGCAGGCTTTGTCATTCAAAAATGAGTAAGGAATGGGAGGAAGGACTTGGGCAAGGAATTAAGGATCGCATCCTTACCGAGCTGCTCGTGCAGAGGAAAGCCCAATTTGCTTAGGCGCTCAATCATCTCGATCATGTACAGTACATGATCAGTGACTGAGGCCCCATCCCTCATCCGAGCATTGAAAATGGCACAACTAGTTTTGTGCCTTTCAACATCGTCAGGCGTGCCAAAGGAGTCGTTCAACATTTGAAGCATCTCCTGTGGCTGGGCGCTCTCAAACCTTCGGTTGAACTCGTCATTCATTGCTGCCAGCATAATACATCGAACGGTGGTGCGGTCATTGAGCCACTTCAAGTAAGTGTCTCGGATCGCCTTACTAGCGTTCGGAGCTGGCTCCTCAGGTGCTGGATCCGTTACTACATAAAGGATCCGCTCATGCTCAAGGATGATTTTCAATTTTCGATACCAGCTATCGAAATTGAGTCCCATGAGCTTGTCATTATCTAATAATGACCGGAGCGACAGGGTAGTGGCCATAGCTGCTTAAAGGAAAACGAGACCTCTATTAGTACATAAATTAATACTAAAGACTTAGATTTTAGTCTAAAATTTTTCTCAATATTTTTACGAACTGGTAGCCTCATCCTCCAATTCGAGGAATTACTTTAATTCCTTAATGGGTACTAGAATCCACACAGATTACACATGAGCCCAACTTTGGTTGGTCAACCCATGTGCATCTATGGGTAGGTTCTTAACCAGTTATTTCTTTAAACAACTTCTAGTAATTGATTTTGCCCCAGAACCTAATCAGTAAGCTTTGGCCTTCACTGAAAAGATCTGGTTAGGTCCAACCATTAACATGACTTAATTTAGTGAATCGAACCAATAAATGATCAGGCCCGACTTTGGCCGGCCAACCTAACCACCATCAGAAAGACTCAATCAAATTATCATATTATGAATAATAATTCCATTAGCCAATGAGCACCAGGCCTTTGGGCCTCCAATGATCATTGAACTAATGGACTCATTATCACTCACTTAATGGGAGGCTATGACTTAGTTATCATTATAACTTAATCATTTTAGGGACCTAATAATTTTGAGAATTTTATTAAAGAATAGTAGAGAAGAAATCATCCAGCCAATTTCAATCCTCCCACTGACTTCACCAAGTCAGATTAAAAAAGATTCAATTAAAGCTGGCATTAGGAGCACCTAAATCAGTCACACTGATTTACCTAATGACATGGGTGAGCTCTAATCACCAAGTGATCTAATCAAAATCTAACTTACCAGATTGGCCAGGTAAGTGAGATCAGTGGTGGGGATTTGCCATTAACTCGTCAATGATCGAATCAATGCGAGTAGCTCCCGCTTAAGAACCACTGGTCAAAACTGCCGAACTTACCTTAGACACCAACCGGTTCATTAGTTTTAATTTTGATCAACTTAGTAAATAGGGCTCCACCGCGTAGCCATGAATTAAGTCCATCTTGATCTAGTTAAAGACATGGACCCATTCAACTATAACTATTGAAGTTGAGTCTAGAGTATCCTTGACCTAATCTAATTCAACTTTTGATTAGATTTGACCAATTACTCCATTTAGTCCATTTTTTAAACTAACCTTAGGTCTAACCCAATTATGGACCTAATTCATCTAACCCATTGACCCACAAGTTTATGCAATTGTCTTAGGTCTTAATTCACAATTCTAGACCTACTAGACAACACTTAATTCTTTTAATTAAGTACTTGGGCTGATGGGTTAGGGTTTGGCATTTTGAAAATAATTTTCAAATTTGAAAGATTTTATTTTCTGTTCACCAAATATGTTAACTCATTTCACAAACGGGTCAGCACATTTCATAAACAGCAATTCTATTGCTCATTTCATAACAGAAAATAACTCAAAATAAATCATAAATTTTTTTTAGATCTAATCTAACACATTCATGATAAATTTTTTAATTAAGTCCTTTCGCTGCTTCATCGGCATAGGATATAATTGCATCGGCACCCCTACCGCCATAGGAGACCCCATCGAATGGGAAGAGCGGGCCTTTAAACCCTACTTTTCTCCTATGACCGGACGGCCATGGCAACCAACCCAATTAGATTACTTGCTACTTGGATCAAGTATATCTAAATATACCAATTTCAAAATTTAAATTTTGAATTTTCAATTTCAAATTTTAAATTTTAAATTTTAAATTTCAAATTTGAGATTTCAACCAAATTTTAAATTTCGAATTTCCAATCTTTGAATTTTAAATTTTGAATTTCAAATTTCAAATTTCGAATTTCAAATTTTAAATTTTAGATTTCAACCAAATTTTAAATTTTAAATTTTGAATTTTGAATTTTGAATTTCAAATTTCAAATTTTGAATTTCAAATTTTAAATTTCAAATTTGAGATTTCAACCAAATTTCAAATTTCAAATTTTTGAATTTCAAATTTGAAACTTCTAACAAATTTTAAATTTCAAATTTTAAATTTCAAATCATTTTGAATTTTGAATTTTAAATTTTGAATTTCAAATTTAAACTTATAGATTACACCTTAATCTACGCATGCATATGTATATCATATTCTAGAACCATGTTCTGATACCATTTGAAGCAAAAATTTAGTGCAGGGGCAAAATAGTAATTTTAAAACTTTTTCAAAATTACTATTTTACAGTGGAATTATTAATTAATCTCATTAATTAATACTAATTAACCCTACACTAGGATCTAAATATAATACAACAGCATGCATTTAAATTTAAAATTCAAATTTGAATCAGTAAACATTTTACAGTACTGTGTTCAGAACACATCACCTTTTGCGGGTAGTCGATCACCACAATTTGATCACCGTCGGGGGGCTCTGATCGTCATGTCGCAGCCACACAAATGTCTGGTCTCTGCGGATCATCCACACGAAGCTCCCGTCTGATCAGCTCCTCACGAATGCTAGTTCGTGATTTCATCCTTTTGATGGCAGATGTTGATCGAACTCCTTCGATCGATGTGTGCTGACTTCTCGGATGCTCCGGATCATCTGCACAGTTGCTTGAGAGGCTGATGGATCTCTCCCTAAAATTTGGTGGACTCACGACACTCGTGGCACACCAATCTCACTTCCCGAACCCTAGGTAGAAACCCTAGGGTACACACCAAAAATCCTGCGTCCAATTTTCTCTCTTTTCTTTCTTTTCTCTCGAAAGGTTTTGGACCTTCACCTTCCGCAGAAGCCTTCCTCACGCCCCAAAGTTTCTCTCCTAAAATTTCTACGTACGTCCCACCTTTCTCCTCTTTTTAAAACAACGTCGAACGTGTCTTATCCGCGTGAGAGGATAAAGACAAGAGGTTACACATTTGAATTCAAACGAAAACCAACTTATCCCTATCCTTTTGGGCGTGAGAAGAGAAGGGGCGTGGCTCTTTGTGCGTAAAAAATGTTTCACCAGAAACCTTTTCTCGTGTAAGTAATGTGGCGCACAAAATAGATAAGGATGAAAGGGCAAGTGATAAGTTATCCATTCAAATTCAAACATGCTTTGAATTTGAATGGCTAACTAATTATTTTATCCATCCATATGGCGCACAAATGAGGGCGTGGGGAAGGGTTTTGCGTAAAAAAAATTTCATGAGAAGTTTCTTCTCGTGAATTCAAATGGGTGCAAGGAAGTTGGGTGTCGTAGGGAATTTAAAACAAGGTGGTTTGATTCAAATTGAGCCAACCTAGTTTAAAATAGGTCAAGCACAATTAGACCAGATTAAACCCAACATAATTAGGCTTAATTAGGCTCAATAAAATCCTAATCAAATCAGGAATTAACTAAACCTAATCTCTGATCAAATCAGGGACTAAACCACCTTAGCGATTAGGTCAATATTTAACCTAACGGGTCAATCCAAACTGAATCCAATTCAATTGGACTTGATCCAAAAATAATTACTCAATCAAATTAAGTTAATTAGTGATTAAATCACTAATTAAACTTTTCATAAATATTGAGTTCAAATCCAATGAGCAATCAGACATCAGAGACCATCGATATGAAACCCTGATCAAAGAGTTCAAATTTCAAATTCAAAATTTGAAATTCAAAATTTTGACCCCGGTACCCAAAATGTATGGAACTCATGATTAGAGAATCCTAATTCTCAATCATAGAGTCTCAGATAGATAAGACTCATAATCAGCCATCAGATCAGAAAGGAACCTCTAATGTGTGTGACCTCGCAGGTTCGAACCTAAACCGATAGCACAGGAACCAATTCCTGTACTATCGAAGTGACGATCTAGCAATGGTACCCGACGATCAGATAGGTCGAATAATCACAATCGCAACATTCAGAACCTACGTGAATATAGTTACCGTATAATTCATCCCTTTTGACCCCTGTGTTTAGGACGACTCAGGGTTAAACTGTCAACCCCGATGATATCATCCGAATCGTGCTCAACTCAATTAGTCCTGTGACTCCTCACTAGGACTACCCTAACCAAGGTTTTGCTAAATTGAAATACGACTGTACACAGCTCCTAAACTGGAGTGGTCAATCCCATCTTGACACACGCATCGACAAGTCAAGTACTTGACTACACCCAGCAACCTTCCGTCACTGAATTAGAAATTCAGGTAGTCCAGTGCCTAAGTGCAGTGAGTTGCTTGCAAGTCACCGTGGCGGTCTCAGGTCGGAGGGACATTTATACCAATATCCCATCGGAGCAAATCTTGACAGCAGAAATAGCTCCGGAGTTGGTCACGTTCAGTGCAGATGTACCATTACATCTCACCTGTATGCCATACCAGTGTCTCCACACTCTTTGGTTATGAGGACAACCAACCTATATGGCACACAACAACCTATGCTCGATAAACGTTGTCGTCCTTGGTAACAACGTATTATTTGGTCGCGAACATGTTTAAGGACTAAGCGACAAATCTTCCTTTGTCGAGTCTAAATAGTCCTAAGGACTTCACCACAACACAAGAGTTCATTAGAAGATGAAATATTTGTGATGAAAAAATATCAAAATAATTTTTATTTATTTATAATTCATGTACTAATATAAAAAAGAGCACAACCGTCAACAGACTGACGATTGGCTTTGGGACACTATTCCCAACATTGACGATGGAAGATCGGTAATGAAAGAAAACCCTTTTCGAGGGTTGAAGAACCACCAACCTTTAGCCTTGGCATGAGGTCGGAGAACAAAGAAAGCACGAAAAAAGAAAGGACAAGGAGCAGTCAGCAGTAACCGACATAACAAAGCGAAACTAATTATTAGTCAGACCGAGTTTAGTGCTAGCTGAGCAAGGCAAAGACTATAGTAATCCAAAATATTTCAGACAAACTCAAGAATAGAAAATCGAAGACTCGTTTGAAGATCTTCGACATAGAAGTCCACCTGACTCGAAGGAGGGACATTCATCCGATCATCGACATCAGAGGCGAAAAGCTGATACTGCTCCGAGATGCGATATTGCTCTCGAAGCTGCTCAACGTTCGGTTTCAAAAGTGAAAAAGTCTCCACTTCCAGACCCGATGGGGAGTCATCAGTCAGATTTTCCAACTGACCATCCTGAGAAGAAACACCCCTAGCCATGGGAGAAAAGAAAGCTAAAGAAGAGAATGGCTTAAAAGACAAGGACTTGACCTAAAACTCAAAGAAGAAGTGGACAAGGAAAGGAAGCCTTCAAGCGCTGAGACAATCCTCCGGCAGAGCTTTCATAGCAAAAAAGATAAATGAAAAGTAAAAAATTGGCTGAAAGCGACCCTATATATATAAGATCTCCCAACAGTTAGGATCAGAGTGGTAAAACCAAGACCTCATTGGATGTTGACACATGATGACATTTGGGCCAATCATCATTCGGACGGTTCGACACACCTACTCCAGATCGAGCCACGTCATCGTTATCCATATGAAAAACTCTGACCCAATGACATCCGGACACGTGGAAAAGACCTACTTGTCAGAATTATATCGTCCGACGTTGATTCATCTTTTCGAAACGACGTTTGACACTGACATCCGATACCGAATCGTTCTGTCAATATGGCAGTCACATGATGATTCTGTACTCATCGAAACGATAAAAATAGCCAACGCTCGTATCTCGGAGGAGCTAGTAGCCAAATCGGGGTTCGACATGACTTGAAAAGACTCCCTTCGTCTAATGTGACAAACTACGTGGTAGCACACGTCAATTCACCTTGGACTTGGGAGTGGAGGGTAACTGTTGGAAAAAGTCAATCTACCTCTGACTCAAGTCAACCACCCGACACTCGACTCAACAAAGACCGACCGACCAAACATACCACTCCGACCTTGCACCGGTTGGAACCGACTCATGGTCGGAACATTGACTGACACTCGGCTATTATCGATCAACAGCAGGCAATTTAAATAATCTTCGATCAAAAGCCGCCAACATATGCTACTGGCTGATGATCACTCGGACGTTTTATCGACATATCAGGATTATCGACATATAGTCGGCTAATCTGCTCAACATGCTGTAACCGTTATAAACAGTTATCGACTACGTGTCACGGCAATTACTAAGAATTAACGGCCTACTAACTCTACAGTTATGGTCTGATGATTTAGCACCATAAAAAGCAGAACTACATGCTCGATGGTTACATCAGATTCATCTATAAAAAGAGGATAAGAAAACAGTACTGTTAAGATACTTCTAGACTAGAGCTCTGCTACTTTCGATACTCAAATATACTACTGTTCATCAATTCCTATTCTGACTTAAGCATCGGAGGATCTCCGTCGGACATAATTTCGATCTGTGTAGATGCTGTTTTGTAGGTGCTCATCACCAACGACAGGCGATAGGGAGTTGGCCGCAATAATTAGGTTAAATAAAATCTTTCTTTTTTTTGATCGCATCAAGAAAAAAAAGTAGTGTTCAACCTGAATTATGAAGCTTGGACCTTATAATATAAATAGAGACTTTATAACTTGGTTTGTTGATTATTGACAGAAGCATAAAAGATCTAAAGCCTCACCATCACCATTTTATTATTTCATTCTGATTTAAGAGACATAAATTGAGTGGCCGGAAGGAATTACTCTATTCTCTCTACCATTGAATCCGATGCATGCTTCATTTATGTGAAGAATGAATTTGCTCATTCTGAGCTTTTTATCTTACCGTCTTTATATCTTTTCTTATTTCATCACATAATTTTTTAACCAATTTTCGCTTGAGAACCTCTTGCATCTTTAGTAATTTGATTTCTTAGTTATTCATCTCTATTAATCTATTGTTTATAACTCAGTCTCTCATTAATTTGTTCTCATTCTATTTTAATTTATACTTCTTGCTTGCTCCTCCTTGTAACCTCCATGAACTTGATACAACTTGAAGGCACGCTTTATAATAATGATCCCATTGGACGGCTGCATGCCTAAAGCAGCGCTAGTCTAACTACTTACTAGCACCCAACAAGCCAGGGATGCCCCAATCGTTTACATATTGAGTCCTTGAGCGTGTGAAACAAATCTTTTACAATCTCGTAGTTTAGTGCCGTCACTCAAGAAGTTCTTTTTTTCTTTTTTTTTTTGGTAGAGCTGTCACTTAGAAGTTTAGAGGATTGGCTAGCATGGTCAAGATTGCTAGATTATGCAATACATTGAAGAAAATCAGTTGCTGTGTTTCAACTTCGAGAGGGATACCAAAACTAATTATAGGCTATTGATAATCAATCCAGCATGCCGAGCAACACACAAAACACGTGGGTCAGTGTAAATGTATAAGACATGTTGCACTGAAGAACATCTTTCTAGCTTGCTTTAGTTGGATTTTTTTACCCCCCCTAATGCTGAAAATTTTAGCTCGTTTCATAAGCTTGATTGGTTAAACTAGCTTGACTACCCTTTAACGACATAGTTTGCAACAAAAGATGGGAACAAGTCAATATTTGATAACATAAAGGACAAGCCACTTATTATAATTAAAACATGAAAATCTACTTCCCCAAGCTATGACCCATGCTATCATAATAAAAAATAAAAAAAATATTAAATTTATGAGATATTTAAATGCAATATAGTAGGATCATTAGTGTTTATATTTTTATTTTTAAGTAAAATTATGATCATAAAATATAATAAATATTAGTATAATCTATTGTCGGATATAGACAGCGTGCAGTACTAATAAAAAATATTAATATCATCGTAGCAAATCTAGTTATTGTTGCTGTGACGTTTCGGACAAAACTGACTAGGTCGGTTCAAGATTGAGCTGGTGATAATTTGCGGTGAACCAATGTGGTGAAGTCTGCTTATGAACTTACAATGAAGCCCACAAATCAAAAGGAGAATCTTTCAATTCAGAATCTTTCAGTGGTTAAGTCAATTGGAGATTGAAAACACAGCGCAAAAAAAAAAAGATAAAGAGCAAAAGGAGTAAAGTGGAGATGAAGAAGTAAGCGAACTCAAGTTTTTTTTAATGGAGAAATCGGAAAACTGAGGGTTCAGTAGAATTTCAAACTTGAGAATTTAGTTTTGATTTATCCTTAGAGAGTTTTCTTTTCCTCTTTATATACAAGAGTTTGTTAGACCGTTGATAATCACTTGATTCGAAAGATCTTGTTTGTTAGGTGGTTTTGGATAACCACCTTAGTTTGTTAGATCAAAATTAGTTATAATAAATTGATCAGTTATAAAGAGCTCATGGATTGTCCTATGTGAAAAATAGCTAGAGAATAGTTGGCTCGAGGGCCTTGTTGGCTCTTACAAAAGGTCGTTGACAGATTGCAGATACGAGCAGATCGATTAGATATCTGATACTA
>NC_025996.2:35012363-35055253 GCF_000442705.2 Elaeis guineensis
CCAATTTGCCTCATTCTCCAGGTTGTGATATCTCCATCCTACACAGGACCAGATCACCGATGCTGAAGACTTTGTTTCTAAATTTGTTGTTATAATACCGGATGACCTTATGTTGATAAGCCGTCATTCGGATGTGCATCCTTTCTCTGACTTCTTCAAGTATATCCAGATTAGCATGTAGTCTCTTCAAGTTGGTCTGCTCATCAAAATTCTCAATCCTTATCGACGGAACTCCAACCTCGACAAGTATTACCAGTTCCACCCCAAAGGCCAGACTGAAGGGAGTTTCTCCTATTGGAACTCTTGATGTAGTTTTGTATGCCCAAAGTATATGGTGAAACTCATCAATCCAAGTTCTTTTAGCTTTATCCAGCCTTGTCTTCAATCCTCATAAGATAGTATGATTGATCACATCGGTTTCATTGTTAGCTTGAGGATGGGCGACGAAAGACAAATGGTGCACGATCCCATGCTCCTCGTAGAATTCCTCGAACCTAGCCCCTATGAACTAATACCCATTATTGGTGATCAATACTTAAGGTAGGCCGAGCCGACATATGATCAACTTTCAGATAAAGTCTACTATCTTTGCTTCTATAATACGGGCCAGCAGTTCTGTTTCTCCCCATTTAATAAAGTTATTCTATGGCCACGAACAAGAATATACGTTGACCTAACGTCTATGGGAAGGGGCCAAGGATATCCATCCCCTGTTACACAAATAGCCAAGGGGCACCGATAGGAATAATCGGCACGATAGGTAGTCGTTGTATGTTGGAATATTTTTGGCACTTATCATACCACAGTACGTAATCTTCAGAATCTTTCTACATTGTTGGCCAGTAGTAACCCTGTCTGAGGAGTTTATAGGCCAGTGCTCTCTTACCTACATGACTCTCGCAGATACCTTCATATACTTTTCTGAGTCAATAGTCGGCTTTAGATGGTCGTAGACACTTTAGGAGAGTTAATGAATAAGATCTCTTGCATAATTTTTCTTCATGAAGGAGATAATTAGCCAATGGATACTTGACCTTTTGAGCTTTCTTTCGATCCACAGGCAATGTTCCGTCTCTAAGATAGCCGACTAACAGATCAATCCAAGAGGGTTCCTCATCAATCTACAAGATAGTCATCAGCTCTTCAGTGCTTGGCCGATCCATCATCTCAAAAAAGGTTGTCCTAGGCAACTCAAATGATGACGATGTTGCTAATTTAGATAATAGGTCGGCCGTTGAATTTTCTACCCTTGGTACTTGTTGAATTTCAAACTTGTCAAATGTAGACGCCAAATTTTTAATCTTTTAGAGGTATTAGATCATGTTGTCCCCTTGAACTTCATAATGGCCCTGAATGTGCCCGACGACCAACTACAAGTCACTACAAGCCTTTAAATTTAGTATTCCCAACTCCTTGGCTATTTGGAGCGCCACAACTAAGGCTTCATATTCAGCTTCATTGTTTGTAGTCAGAAACTCGAAGTGCAAGATGTACTCGGCTATCGTTCCTTCTAAGCCTGTAAAGATTAATCCTACTCTGGATCCCGAGGAATTGGACGAACCATCCAGGTACATCACCCAAGAGCTATCATTAGTTTTCTAAGGACCCTCGTCAGTAGAAACATGCGGCTCCACCTCTTCTTGCTCAGCTGGTTCATTCAGAATGGTGCATTCAGCCATAAAGTTGGCCAAGATCTAAACTTTGATGGTTGGTCGGGGCTGGTACTGGATGTCAAACTTTGAGAGCTCGACTATCCACTTTGCAATCCATCCAAATGTGTCAAGCCGATAGAGAATGCTCTTTATTGGCTGATCAATTAGGAGAATGATGGTGTGAATCTGGAAGTATGGTTAAAATTTTCGAGCTGCGATGAGGAGTGAATAAGCCAGCTTCTCCAACTTTACATATCTGATCTCTGCATCCCTTAGGATTCTGCTGATGTAGTATACCGATCTTTGGATTTTGTTCCACTCTTGGACTAGCACTACACTCATAGTAATAGATGAAACTGCAAGGTATAAAAATAATTCTTCATCAGGGTCAGGCTTACCAAGTAATGGAGCGGAGCTAAGGTAGTCCTTGAGGTCAGCAAAAGCCTTTTGGCATTCCTTGGACCACTAAAAATTCTTTGGTTACTTCAGGACTTGGAAGAAGGGCAAGCACTCTTCAGCTGATCTTGAAACAAATCAGTTCAAGATAGCGACTCTCCCTATGATGCACTGTATCTCCTTGATTGTTTTAGAGGAAGTCATCTCCTACACAGCCTTGATCTTCTCCAGATTGGGCTCTATTCCTCAATTGGACACCATGAAGTCTAGAAACTTTTCAAAGTTTATCCCGAAAGCACACTTAGTCGGATTTAGCTTCATCTTATACTTTCATAAGGTGGTAAAAGCTTCTTCAAGGTCATTAATATGGGTCCTCGCAGATTGGCTTTTGACATTTTGTCCTCATCTTCAAGCGTTATCTGGATTTGGTTATAGCCGGAGAAGGCATCGATGAAGGATAGAAGTTCGTGGCCGGACATGGTGTTGATCATCTGATCAATCCTTGGCAGGAGATAGCTATCTTTTGGACAGACCTTTTTCAAGTCAGTGAAGTCTATGCTGATTCGCTATTTTTCATTCGTCTTTTTTACCATGACCACATTAACTATCCACTTCGGGTAGGTCATTTCTTTGATGAAATCTGCTTGGAGCAACTTATCCACCTCTTCGGCTATCGCCTTCCATTGCTCTGGTGTAAAATTTCTCTTCTTTTGTTTGAAGAGATGGTGTTTGGGCTCATGTTCAGTTGGTGCATGATTATTGAAGGATCAATTCTTGACATGTCTGCTGATGTCCCAGCGAAGACGTTTGAGTTTGTCCACAAAAAAGAGGTTAGCTGATCTTTCATTATCTGATCCAGATTTGACCCAACCTAGACCGTATGCTTCGAATTTTTATTCGCCAATAGGACTGAGATGAGGTCCTCGACAGGCTCTCCTCATTCCTTGGCCAACTTGTCGTGGGTATCCAGTCCCTCGATCGAATATGATTTGGTGGGGCGACCTCCTTGGAGAGCAATGCTATAGTAATGACGCACTAAGTCTTGATCTCCACGGACTTCTCCGACTCCATTCACTGTAGAAAACTTCATCTTCAGGTGGTATGTGGACACAATAGCTCAGAGCATATTTTGGCCTGACCGATCGAGGATGGTGTTGTAGGCCGAGGGTGCTCGGACGATCAAAAAATCAATTTGGATAGTAGGCTAGATAGAGAATCAGCAGACCTTTACAGGCAAAATGATGACTCTTTCGATGGGGATAGTGTCCCTGGTAAATTCAATAAGTGGGAAGTCCATCCTCCCTAGCCGATGATCTGGTACTCCAATATTTAAGAAGGCATCATAAAATAAGATATCAACAGAGCTTCTATTATCGATTAAGATACGGCATATATCATAATTTATAATATTTAATGTTACAACAATCACATCATTGTACGAAAACTGAATTCCTTGGGCATCCTCTTCGGTGAAGGTTATTAGCTCCCCAGCCTTCTACCTCTTCGTTGCCTCCTCATCCCTGCCGAGTCCTCTAGCTTCATGCCCCCCAGTAATGGCGTTGATTATGCCAACTGGGGGTTGGTCTTTCTACGACCTTGTCTATCATGGTTGCTCTGCCGACGAGGGGATCTCCATCACCGCCTTTCTCGCTGCTTCCATCTTCGAAGGATAAATCAATCGAGATCGCCATGTTTGATGAAGTCCTTGATCTCATCCTAGAGTTGGATACATTTTGTGTTTGGGCCATGGTCATGGTGATATAGACAATACTTATTCGGATCCCTCTGATTTGGGAATGTCTAAAGTCTCCTCAGCTCCAGGAGCTGTCTCCTTATTTCCATGAGCACTTGAGTCCCCTTATTTCTCATATCTAAATGAGTTGTAAAACATAAGAACAGGCTAACATAAAACTAATAACTATTTCTAACCCTAATTCTTGCCAACCAAACATGGAATCAAAAGATGCTGATCCCTTTATTATTGTGCCATATGGTTCGCTACATTCCTTTAGTTTTGAAAACAAACTTGACCTATTATGAATTTATTTTGTTTGCTCATTTTTTTTGTGAACATTTTGTTTGCACCTTCAAAGATTGACTCAAGGCTTTGAACCAATAGTTATTCTTTGGCCCAAAACTGCTTCTATGTGTTAGAAGAGAGTAAAGTTAATTGGCGGATCACCTTATGCTCTCTCCTAATATATATATTAATCAGGGTAGAGCGATTTGTCAAGAAATCATGGCTCCAAAGCAAAAACTATTGAAACCAATCCCTGATAATAAACCCATATGGCACTCCTTTTATTAGGTAATATGGGACTATAATAATTTCCCCCAACCAAACTCATGATGCCCTCATCATGGTTGGCTACCACTCAAGGGAGAGGGGGTATCCATGACCTAGAGCCTACTCAAACCTATCAAGTCCTTCTCGACCTGGTAGCCCCAAGTGAGAGACTTAATGATGAATAAAAATCACGATGCATACTAGGCCTAGCTCTAACACCACTTGTTATGGACTCAGCCCAAAAGCTTAAGCTATTAGGTGGATTGATCCAGACTAATAAACCCACTATGATGGATTGCTCCCCAATTTTTTTCCTAGCCATTGAAAAGCAAGGTTTCTACAACCGTTGCAAAAAAAAACAAACAGTCACATTTGCAGGCCAAAAGCCCAACATAGCGCACAGCCACATTTTTCTTGAATGCATGAGTTTTGAAGTTAGTCTCTATACGTACCCAAAAAAAAAAAGTTAGTCTCTATCTGTCTAAGCCCAACCTCCACTCAGAGTTCTGGTTCAAGTCAGTTCCAGATCCAATCTGAGTTTAGGCTTACCTGACAGCTGGGTTTTTGGCATCTCTGGGACATATTGTAGATACAAAAACAACCTGCGTTTGGCAACAGTTTTTTTTTTGAAAAGCCAGGAGGAAGGGGCGTTTACCCCAAAGTTCATTCATTTCACTGTAATATGTACATGGCCTTGTGGGTTACGTGAAGAATTTTGTTTGCAGCGACCACGGCTCATAGCATGGGAGGGCGGGGATGGGTACTGCATGACGATGTAGTGCAAGCATGGGGTGCCTAGTGTTATAGGAGGATCGTGGAGCCTCCAAGACGAGTGCTGGGGCACTATTTGGTAGGGTTGAGCATGGATCAAATTCGATTAGATTCAGAAAAAAATTTTATCCGATCGAATTCAATTGAGTTGAAGAAAATTTAATCTGCTGCTGACCATTTATCATGTATAAACTGTTTGAAATGGAAATGAACGGTTTGTAATGGGTTCGGATGGGTTGTGTCAGTTTGATCTTCAATGTTGACCCAATATAAATTTTAAGTCTAATATTGGCCCACTTAAATTTATTTATTTATTTTTTTTGTCAATTTAATGTAAAAAAATCTAAACCTTATAAGTTATAAATTTTGCACTTATTTTTGAATCTATACAAAATAAAATAGGAAAAAAAAATTACTCATCTGAAAGCAACTACATCTGAAAGCTTTCACTTTAGAATTATCTCAAATTAATGTACTTCCATCAATAATTTAATATTAATATTTTTATGAATCCAAATAGATGATGAGATATTTTTTAGAATAAAGTATTGAAGTCTAAATAATACCGTCCCAAAATGAAAGTGAATTTGTGAAATACTACATTAGTTGGATTTAGTTTCGTACAGATTAAAAATATAGAAATTGAATTCGACTATAAATAATTGATTTTTTATAAATTTTTATCCAATTTCATCCAATTTATGACTTTTAATTGACTAAAATTGATGTTTATTGAGTCAGATTGGGTGGATTTGTCCGGTTTCGATTATTTGCTCAGTCCTACAGTTCGGCTGCACAGGCTCGTCCACAAGTGGGTGAAACAAGCAAGGAATCAAGCTGTCACACTACACCGCTTCCATGGGCCGTGCTGAAGCTCTGCGTCTTCTCATCCAGTCCATTTACGCTCCGTTTCCCGCTTACGCTGCATGCCTTGGCTTCTCAGCATTCTTCAGAGACGGCTGGATGTTGGAATGTTTGCTAGAGTGAGCTTCTCCACATTCTTCAGAGATGGCTGGATGTTGGAATGTCCAGCCATCTTGGAATGTTTGCTTGAGTGAGCTTCTCTGCATTCTTCGGAGATGACTGGATGTTGGAATGTTTGCTTGAGTGAGCGAACTTTCTAATAACAACGCCTTCTTTATTTCCCCGAGGTGTAAGTAGTGTAATTGCTTCAGTTTGTCCCACAGTTTTGACTTCTTTGATCCGCCCCCTTGGCGAGCAACGTCCACTCTTCGAATAAAAAGATGGTTTTCTTTGTAATTTCTAATGCTGAGTGAGCTTCGAATCAAAAGGTTCTACTATTATGTTCGTTCTAGGACATCCAGTGTGCAGTTAACAGGAATGAAATGAGAGCTTTGCCTTGATTCTTGCTCGAGAAGAGGAAGAGGAAAATAGTAGTGCAATGTCATGTTTAGTTTGAGATGATCTAAGCAAAGACTTCCTTTTATACTCTGAGCATCAGGCACAGCATAGCATTTGTTAAGATTGACTGTAAAACATAATAAAAATATATATGTTCTCCATCCGACAACTGTCACCGATTCTGCTGCCTCAATAAACAAAACATGGCAAATGCACAAATATGGCATCAATTTATGTTGTCAGCTTTCAAACCTGCAAATAGTGTAGTATTCTTCCTATCAAATGTAGATGATTAAATATTGCAGTATCTAAATAATGTTGGTCAACTTCTCATCGTGCAGATGCACCACATTTACACTTATACAACTAGAAACACAATGAGATTAAAAGAAACTTTGTAGTTTGATGTTTTTTCTTTTGCTTTCTGTAATTTATCAGCTTCTGAAGTCCTACCGAGAACACTGCAGAAAATGTAACTTACCATAACCCAATACCAGATGAAAACTTCGGAGATAAACCAGCATTCACAACGGGCCAGGATGCTCCCTCTTAAAACTAAGATTATCTTATGCTTCAGAGGTTTTAGAGGACTAACATGTTCTAATAAATTTTATCCATATTCTGCACTCAACATGCATCACCAATAGATGCAAAATTCTTTTCGAGACTCTGCATTTGTCTAGCATCATTGGTTATACTTCAGAAGCACTTAGTAAGCTTCATCCTCCTGTGACAAGGTTGTGTATTTGATGAGATCTTTATGGAGAAAGTGCAGCGAAGGGAGCTCTCCTGGTTCATAAAAGCCACATACAAATCATTGATTTGTCTCGGTTCAGCCTTCCTCCCAGTCAGCGTCATCCTCATCATCGCCGGACGCATTAGCTTCAACATTTAGGTCGGCCAGTTTATATGTCCCACCTGTATTGCCTGTTATGATTAAACATACATAGTTAAAATGTTTTAGAAGATTATAATAAGCTACAAGAACCCATTATCATAAATAATAATATTAAAAAATTTTGAAAAAAAGTGTATATCAGCATCTTAAAATACCAAGATGATATACATTTACAGACTGACTGAGAAGAAAAAGGGCGAAAAATGATGGGATCAACATCATCTTGCTAGTTGCTGATTTTTAAGATGTTTACTCCTAGATAAAGAGATCAATACTCCTGACGTGACTTCCAAGAAAGAACACCAAGGAAGTGGGGATTATTGTAGTTGAGCCAAATTTCACATTCCTGACATGACTTCTGTATACTCAAGAAGGAATTTGACTTCAATAGCATTCATAACATCACATAGCAATTACTTACTATATTTATTTTCACAAATATTACCTTAAGGCATAAAAACTAAAAGCAAAGGCCAGAAGTTGATCCATATGATGATTAGTGTTGCAAACGATGACCACTTATCTGGAAACATTATTCATCTTAGCTATAGCCAAATGGCATTATATCACACTAGAGTCCAAGCATTACTGAAAGAAAACATATTTTCTTCCCTATTTTTTGGGCATGGTACTCAAGGAAAGCATGGAGCCTATGGCATCTCTAGGAAGGACTCAGGAGTCCACCAGGCACCTTCTACAATTCAATTCATTATGGCCTCTAGAATTATTTATCCATTACTGATAAATTCAAAAGAATAACGGCAGAACATTGAAGTCTGCAGTTTTAGAAGTAACAGACGAACATCATATTGTGGTTAAAACCTCATCATTTTACCCCTTAAAATATTTTACCTGAACAAAATTTAATAAATATAATTGGAGAAATAGCATACGAAAATCTTGAGGATGGATGTTGATTCACTGATCATGAATCTACAGATTTATGATTTTAGAAACTACATTCGTACAATATGGCCTTTTACTGTTTATTTATCTACTTCGCAAATGACTCGTTTTCAATTCTTCATGTTTCTTCTATATTTCATAAATATTTTAGGCAATTGAAAAGAATCCTATGATCCCTAGTTTTAGTCCATGCCCAATCGAATCTGAATTGGTTTAACTCAATCAATCCTGACAATTTAAAGCAAGAGAACTTCCAAAACAATCTTTACAATTAGTATGCAATATGATTCTTAAAAGGTCATAAATGATTCTTGTTTGAGCCAAACACCATCGATTGATCTGGTGTATGACTCGCTGTGCGCTACCTAATTCGGTTGAGCAAGTTGAAACCGTATTGTTCTAAAAACCGTACTGGACCGACCAGTCCGACTGGTTGAACACAGAATCGTTCGCCTGTTCGAAAACCGATCACTGGGAGAACCGAACAACCGGTCAGAGTGGCCCGTGCGGTCCGATTTGAGGGTGGTCTTCCTCCCATGGCGACTTCTCCTTATCGTCACCACATAGGCCACGTGCTCCCTCCCAAGAAGAGCCTGGGACTCCTTTGGCCTTCTCTCCTCGCCAGAACCGTCTAATCTAGATACCTGGAGGTATATACCTGTTCCTTCATCACCCAACAGCCCGATCAAGCGGATCAGCTATGCGATGATCTCCTCCTCGGCGATCATCACCTTCACCTCCACCACTTTCGACAGCTCAAGTACCGATTCAAGGACCCTGGCCGCATCAATCCATGATTTGAGTCTACGTCCCTTCCTCAATATGAAAATGAATGCGGAAACCGAAAACGAATGCAGGAACCGATCCTTTGAGATTTAAAATCAGGGCGTAGATCGTGGTATTCTTGTTGCCCTCTTCGATAAAATCGGAGGTTAATATCAGAGCAAGAACCCTGATAGCCATCTCCAACATCTCCGGTCTTGCCTCCTCATCGTCATTCTTCCTTCGTTCTCACATTCAACGATATTGGACACAAGAAAAAGCTCAGTATCCTCGCCTCTAGTGCCTCTTGTAACCTCCCTTCCTTGCCATTGCCCTTCTCTGCTTCCTTTCTTGTTCCAACGGTCTATCCAATCTTTATTCTGTTGTTTCTATATCTTCTAGTTCTGTGAATATAGAAGTATTGAGTTAAAACGGTGGAGGAGGAAAATGAGAGAGCAGGGGATTCTGAAAGGAAGGGAGAGGAGGGGAGTAAGGGGGACTTGAGAGTGGAGTAGGCAGTGGAGCAGGCGGTGGAGAATGGAGATGCCACGAAAGATGGCGGGGATGAGGTCAGGAGCAGTGGCGGAGTGCTCCGAGAAGGCAAGGAATACCTCCTCTCCTTCCTTTTTTTTTTTTTTTTCATTCAAATTTCAGAATTTATTTAAAAATAAAAATATAATTTTTATTTTTTTTGAGTAAAAAGAGAGTAGTGGTGAACCCAACTACTCATGTGAAGTATTATTTAGATATAGAGATAAAAAAAAATTATAAAAATGTAGTAAAGTATACCACAGAAAGAAGTGAAAATATATTAAGAAAAAAAATAAAAAAAAGAGTGCCCAATAGATCGACAGTACATAAACACCCAAACAAGATCTCGAAAGCAATCTTTTTCAAAAGATAGTAGGATCAAAATTTAAGAAGAGACTTAGGAAGAGTAATATCCGAACCTAAAAAATATCAGCAGTAACTGAATCATAAGAAAATCATCATGCTGCCTTATTTTCATCAATATCTCCAACCAAAGAGAATGCCCAACGGATCGTGAAAAACATCAATAAAAGAGCTTAAAAGCATCCACTTCCAAGAGACAAAGAGATCAAGGCCAAAGAGGAGATTTAGAGAGAGTACGTAGCATCTGTTCCAGAAAATAAAACAGTAATTGGATCCCATAGAAATCATATGTTGCCATTCCTCCATCCTTGTCTCCAGCTAAAGGTTCATCAGGAAGTGAGAGAGAGGCAAAGAAATAGGATCCTGAATGATCTCAAGATATGGTAAAGGATACCACAAAGATGTGAGAAAGAATATGTAACACTCGGCCCATTTGGACCTTGGACCAGACCTATATAAAAGCAAGCCCATACAAAAAAAAAAAAGGGAACGGGAAGAAGACTCCCGGAGTCTTCTTCTCCGATGAATTCCGGACGGAGAAGAATTCTAAGACCCTTAGAGCTCTAGGGCCCTCTATAAATAAGACTTCCCTCTCCCTTATGACCCTCTACCGGCCTTCCTCTCTCTCCTTTCCTCTTGATTTCTTCCGTTGAAGCCGTGACCTCTCGTACTCGTGCTCATCGAAAATTGGAGCCGACGATGCTGCTGAAGCTTGAGGTAAGCCCTTCTCCTCCTTCCTCTCTTCCTTCTCCTCCTTCCCATAGCTTCGTGCACCCTCGTCGGCTGTCGGGTTCATCAAAAAATCTACAAAACCATAAGGCTCTGTTTTTGCTCTGTTTGATCAAGCCTTTTCTTCTTTGATTCCGGCCATCGACGCTGCCGCTCGTGGTGCCGCATCCCTATAGCATGACCCCCACCTCCCTAACTTTCTTCTCCGAAGGTCATGACCGTCGGCGACCGGCCAATGACCGAAAAACAAGAGGTAAGAGGCGGATCTCCTATTTTTTTCTGATTTTCTCTAAGTTTCTCGCTGGTCGAACCTCGCCACCTGCCTCCCCTTGCTTTGTCGCCGTCGATCAGGCACCACCGCCCCTCGTCAGAGCTCAAGCCATCGAGCCCCTTCCTTCTAGTCCTCCCCCTGGTCGGCCAAGGAAGAGGAAAGGAAGAAGAAAACGAGAAAAGAAAAGAAAAGAAGAAAGAAGAAGAAGAAAAGAAAAAAAGAAAAAGAAAAAGAGAAAAAGAAAAAGAAAAAGAGAAAGAAAAAAAAAGAGAAAAAAAAAAGAAAGAGAGAATTTTTTCTCTCTCCTCTCTCTCCTTCTTTTTCTCTCTCCTCTCTCTACCTTTCTTTCTCTAGATTCTCTCTCTATTTTCTCTCTCTAGATTTTTTTTTTTTATGAATTTTGTCTCTCTAGGATCTTTCTCTCCCTCTCTGATTGTATCACAGACCCTAGGATAAATATGAGATAAAAATATAATGACCTGAGATTGCTTTGAAATTCATGTAGTAGATTGGATCCCAGCTTGGTCCTTATTTGAAATTTATAACATCGATCATAGTTAATCTATATTAAGTCACCTTGATATAATCTCTAATAATCTCGATCATGATTGCCTCATTTGAAAGATATAAAGATTTTCTCTCTCTATTTTTTTTTCTAAAATATTCTCTCTCTAAAATTTTTTTTTCTTCATGAATTTTCTCTCTCTAAAAATTTTTTGGACCAATGGAGGGTCCAGATACTCAAACAAATCCCAATTTTGGATAATTCTAGGAGAAGTCTTGGATTTGTGTTATTAAGATCGATTATCGATAATTTCTCCATATATAATTTTTATATTTGATCAAGATCATAAAGAGATACGATTGTCTACATAAGATATCGAGTGAAATATCTTATTTTCAAAATTCATAAATCAAAGAAGAACATTGATTTCTATGCTTGGATCAGTCACCGATAAAGATAAGAATCCCTGTACATGATCACCATTATATATATGCTATTTTACTGTTGGTCTTGCATCATTGGTTTTGTATCGTCGGATTTGAGATCGATGAATTTATTATATCTGAGATACTGTTATTTGATTTTGAACATCAGTATGTTATGTCAATATATATGTATCAGAGATTGATAGTATGATTATATGGATATAACACATCTAAATTGATCATAATGTAAGTCAGAATTGATTTGATGAAATCAACACATAATGATTAAATGAAAAAGAGAGATATGGTATAGACTAGCCTTGTCATGTGAAACAGCCCATCAGGAGCTTATCTCTGGGACGGTCCGTCAGGAGTTTATGCCTGGGACAGCCCCCACTAGCTTATAAGTAGATCAGTTGGCCAGGAGCTCATACCTGAGACAGCCTGTCAGGAGCTTATGCCTGGGACAGCCTCTCATGGGCTTTCGTACGTGGGACAGCTGGTCAGGAGCTCATCTTGGGACAGCCTTGAAAGGCTTTTAAGTGAAATTGATTCGGATGATGACTGAGGTATAGACTTGATTAGTCCAGAGCCAGAAAGAAAAGGTTAAAAATCATGTGACTATGAAAAGAGAAATAAAAGATAAGACATAAAATAATTATTGAATAAAAAATATTTTACCTGTTAACATATGATGATGTATCTCTTTTGACAAGATAGATAATTTATGGATGTTTGCATTATTCTGGACATTGAACATTGGATTTTATGTTTTATTATTTATCCTTATTTTTAGATTATATTATTATATTAGTGTGATATGAAAATTTTTACTGAGCTGTAAAGCTCACACTCCTTCATCTTTCTTTTTCTTCTCAAAGACAGGATGCTCATGATTGGCTATGGCTTGGATTTACGGGTGAGCAGATGGATAGATAGAGTGTCATAGTATCTGATCAGAGGATTGAAAGAATTTAATTTATAATTATGTAAATTTTATTAGTTATTATTGAAATTAAATATTATGGATGTTGAAGTTGTAATAATTTAATTTGGCCTTGCATATTCTTTAGGACTTGCTCTAAGGAGTGTGCGGCCATTATGTATCCGACCCGAATATTGGGCTCGGAGTGTGACAGAATGGTATCAGAGCATAGGTTATGATCATTAGGGATTATGATATAAGTGATTAGAATATTACAGGGTGATATCAGAGTCTAGATTATGATCATTTGGAAACTAGGATATAAGTGATTAGGATATGATAGAATAATATCAGAGCTTAGGTTATGATCATTTGGAGATTATGATATAAGTGATTAGGATATGACAAAAGGATATTAGAGCTTAAGTTTAAGTCACTAGAGATTATAAAGTGATATCAAAACTTTATGTAAGATCAATAGAATGTAACAGAGTGAAATCTGAGCTTAGAGCTTAGGTTATGTTCATTTGGAGACTACGATATAAGTGATTAAGATATGATAGAATAGTATCAGAGCTTAGATTTAAGGTCACTAGAGATTGTGATATAAGTGATATCAAAACTTTAAGATTATAATCAATAGAGTATGATAGATAATATCAGAATTTAAGGTTATGATCATTAAGGATGTGATAGAATGGTATAAAAGTTTAGGTTATAATCACTAGAGAATATGACTTAAGTGGTATTTGATCTTAAAGATTATAAAGTGATATTTGAACTTAGGTCATGATCATGAGGAACGTGATGGACATAAAAGAAAGGATTCGATATTTGGATTTTGAATCAATAAATACTATGATAAAATTTATGCATAAGTGGTATATGATGTCTATAACAGAATTGACTAGTTATATCTTGGATTTCAATTAGTAAGGTTGACATAAGTATGAGAAGTGTTGACTTTGAAATAAAGAGGAAGATATTGATGTGTTGTGTTGAGTATACTCAATTATCTATTCAATGTGAAACTTATATGGGTGAAGGTCGTGATAACTTTTTTGATTTCGATATTAATTTTTTGAGCATTATAAAATTTTTGTACTTATCAGAAGAAAGTTAGTTAGGATGTGGTCTAAGAAGAAATTACATCATGTGAGAGAGAAATATTTTTGAGTATTGAATCTATAAGAGGATCGTATATGAAACTTGAATTTAGATGAAAAATATACTTAGATTTTATTATGAGAATATGAGATATACATCTTGGTAAAATCTTTGGTTATTCAAAATATCATATTTGGATCTGATTTCTTAATCTTTCAAGTTACATTGAGTTTCAAGTCAAAAGTTTACTTTTCTAAGTGGATCTAAAGAATTTTGATGAATTGAATAAGAAAATTGGTTTTGTTAGAATATGATATATACGTTATGATGAAATCTTTAATAATTCATATTACCATCTTTGGATTAGATTCTTTAATTTTTTTTATGATTGTTGAAGATGGTGAAGTGTATTAATTATTCAAATCAAAATTTGGATTTCTGAATTGAACTAAGTTATCTTGCTAGTGTTAAATTTTGAATGACTTATACAAGAGATAAGATTTTGTATGGATTTATCGATTAATATTAAGGGTTGTGATGAAGAGAGCTCTACAAGAAATAACTAAGTTGATTCTACTTACAAAGATGTTGACTTGAGTTATCTTCTAATTTGTTCAAGTTGGAGTTAATTCTTTTACAAAGAAAGGTTGGTTTGAAAATTATCTAAATGATTGTAAGGTAAATCTAAGGTTAACTCTAATTAATTTTAGATATGTTAAATTTTTGAGGAATGATGAAGCTTATACAATGATTTCAAATATAGAAAGTGGATCAAGATTTAATTTTGATATGCTATACCCAAAGGTAGTAAAGATAAAGAAACTTAAAGTTTTGCTCTAAGTTTTATATAAAATTTGAAAGTTGGATCTATCTTTGATTGATCTAATATATAAAGATATTTTTATCTTTTGATAAACCTATATAATTTGATAAATTAAGATCAGAGTGCGCAGCAAAAGTATAGTGGATTAAATTGATTAAAAATATTAATTTTTTGATTCAAAAGATATTATTATAGAATACATTAGTTGTAAATAAGGAAGGATTTTATTGATAATGAAAGAATGCTATAGATTTTGATCTAATCTGATCATAGCCGGATAATTTTTGTTAGTAGGTTGCTTCATTGTAAATAATGTCAAGAAATTCTAGATATCTCAAGTTTATTATTAACAGCCTGATAGTTCTATTATTAGTTCAAACTTAGAATGTCTTGATACAGATCTCATATTTTTTCAAATTTAATATTGTTACTCGAATTGATATAGAAGATTGAGATTTTCTTAAGATGAAAGTCTATATATAAAATTTGTTGGAAGGTCAAAAAAAGAAAGAAATTGATGATTGTGAAGAGTGTCCAATGTTCGATCTTTCTTTATTTTTACATCATAGGTAATCTGAGATAATTATGAATTTTGAGTGGAAGTATTAGACAAATAACTATGGTATGTTAATACAAGTCTAAAATATTACTGTTCTTCAAAAAAAAAAAAAGAACCAATATGAAGAGAATGAGTTTGAGACCTTATATAATTTTATTATATCAAAATCTTATGAAACAAGTATTATGTAAGGCAGACTATTAAAAGTTTGAGAATAATATGAAGAATGTATACTTTAAAATATATATCTCAAACTATATAACTTAATTTTGAGAACGAAATTATTTGAAGGGGGGAGAATGTAACACCCGGCCCATTTGGGCCTTGGACCAGACCCATATAAAAGCAAGCCCATACAAAAAAAAAAGGGAATGGGAAGAAGACTCCCGATGGGAGTCTTTTTCTCTAATGAATCCTGGATGGAGAAGAATTCTAGGACCCTTAGAGCTCTAGGGCCCTCTATAAATAAGACTTCCCTCTCCCGCATGACCCTCCACCAGCCTTTCTCCCTCTCCTTTCCTCTTGATTTCTTTCGTTGAAGCCGTGACCTCTTGTTCTCATGCTCGTCGAAAATTGGAGCCGACGACGCTGCTGAAGCTTGAGGTAAGCCCTTCTCCACCTTCCTCTCTTCCTTCCCCTCCTTCTCATGGCTTCATGCCCCCTCGCTGGCCGTCGGGTTCATCGAAAAATCTACAAAATCATAAGGCTCTATTTTTGCTCTATTTGATCGAGCCTTTTCTTCTTTGATTCCAGCTATCGATGCTGCTGCTCGTGGTGCCGCACCCCTGTAGTGTGACCCCCACCTCCCTAACTTTCTTCTTCGAAGGTCATGGCTGCTGGCGACCAGCCAATGATCGAAAAACAAGAGGTAAGGGGCGGATCTCCTATTTTTTTCTGATTTTCTCTAAGTTTCTCATCGGTCGAACCTCGCCGCCCGCCTCCTCTTGCTCTGTCGCCGTCGACCAGACATTACCGCCCCTTCTCGGAGCTCGAGCCATCGAGCCCCTTCCCTCTGGTCCTTCTCCTGTTTGGCCAAGGAAGAGGAAAGGAAGAAGAAAATGAGAAAAGAAAAGAAAAGAAGAAGAAAGAAGAAGAAGAAAAGAAAAAAAGAAAAACAAAAAGAGAAAAATAAAAAGAAAAATAGAAAGAGAAAAAAAAAAGAGAGAATTTTCTCTCTCTCCTCTCTCTTTTTCTCTCTCCTCTCGCTATCTTTCTCTCTCCAATTTCTCTTTCTAGATTCTCTCTCTATTTTCTCTCTCTAGACTTTTTTCTCTCTTTATGAATTTTATCTCTCTAGGATCTTTCTCTCCCTCTCTGATTGCATCACAGATCTTAGGATAAACTTGAGATAAAAATATGATGATCTGAGATTGCTCCAAAATTCATGCAGTAGATTGGATCCCAGTTTGATCTTTATTTGAAATTTATAACATCGATCATAGTTAATCCATATTGAGTCACCTTGACATGATCTTTGATAATCTTGATCATGATTGCCTCGTTTGAAGGATATAAAGATTTTTTCTCTCTATTTTCTCTCTCTAAAACTTTTTCTCTCTAGAAATTTTTTTCTCTTCATGGATTTTCTCTTTCTAGAAGTCTTTTGGACCAATGGAGGGTCCAAATACTCAGACAAATCTCAATTTTGGATAATCCTAGGAGAAGTTCTGGATTTGTGTTATTAGGATCGATTATCGATAATTTCTTCATATATGATTTTTATATTTGATCAGGATCATGAAGAGATATGATTGTTTGCATAAAATATCGAGTGGAATATCTTATTTTTAAAATTCATAAATCAAAGAAGAACATTGATTTCTATGCTTGGAACAGTCACCGGTAAAGGTAAGAATCCCTATACATGATCACCATTATATATATGCTATTTTACTATTGGTCTCGCATCATTGATTTTGCATCATCGGATTTGAGATCGATGAATTTATTATATCTGAGATACTGTTATTTTATATTGAGCATGAGTATGTTATGTCAATATATATGTATCAGAGATTGATGGCATGATTATATGGATATGACATATCTAAATTGATCACAATATAAGTCAGAATTGATTTGATGAAATCAACACATAATGATTAAATGAAAAAGAAACATATAGTATGGACTAGTCTTGTCATGTGGAACAGTCCGTCAGGAGCTTATGCTTGGGACAGTCCGTCAGGAGCTTATGTCTGGGACAGTCTCCACTGATTTATAGGTGGACCAACCGGCTAGGAGCTCATATCTGGGATAGCCCGTCAGGAGCTTATGTCTGGGACAGCCTCTCACGGGCTTTCGTACGTGGGATAGCCAGTCAGGAGCTCATCCTGAGACAGGCTTGAAAGGCTTTTCAGTGAAAATTGATTCGGATGATGACTGAGATATAGATTTGGTTAGTCCAAAGTCAGAAAGAAAAAGTTAAAAATCATGTGACTATAAAAAAAATAAAAGATAAGACATGAAACAATTGTTGAATAAAAAATATTTCACCTGTTAACATATGATGATGCATCTCTTTTGACAAGATAGATAATTTGTGGTTGTTTGCATTATTCTGGACATTGAACATTGAATTTTATGTTTTATTATTTATCTTTATTTTCAGATTATATTATTATATTGGTGTGATATGAGAATTCTTACTGGACTGTAAAGCTCACACTTCTTCATCTTTCTTTTTCTTCTCAGAGATACAGGACGCTCATGATTGGCTATGGCTTGGATTTACGGGTGAGCAGATGGATAGATAGAGTGTCATAGTATCTGATCAGAGGATTGAAGAAATTTAATTTATAATTATGTAAATTTTACTAGTTATTATTGAAATTAGATATTATGGATGTTGAAGTTGTAATAATTTAATTTGACCTTGCATATTCTTTAGGACTTGCTCTAAGGAGTGTGCGGCCATCATGTATCCGATCCGGATGTTGTATTCGGGACGTGACAGGATACTACAGAAAGAACTGAAAAGATATAAGAAGAAAAAATAAAAAAAAAAGAGTGCCGAACAGACAGTGTATAACACTCAATGCAAGAGCTCAAAAACACTCACTTCCATGAGGCAGGGGGATTAAAATTTAAGAGGAGACTCAGAAAGAGTTGTATCCAATCCCAAAAAATATCAGCAGCAACTGGATCATAAGAAAATCACCATGCTGCCAAACCATCATCATTGTCTCCAGCCAAAAAGAATACCCAACAGACTGTGAAAGACACCATGCTGCCATACAGGAGCTCGAAAGCATCCATTTTCAAGAGACAAAGCATCTATTCCAAAAAATAAAGCAGTAATTAGATCTCATAGGAATCACATGTTGCCATTCCCCCATCCTTGTCTTCAGCCAAAGGTTCATAAAAAAGGGAGAGAAAGCCAAAAAAGCAGGCTCCAGAACAATCTCAAGAAACCTCATCGAACTAGAAACCATAGCAACAACACCATTTGCAATGGCAACAAAGCATTTAATTTTGTTCCACAATAAACAAAGGCCA
Source organism: Elaeis guineensis (assembly GCF_000442705.2). Classification (NCBI taxonomy): domain Eukaryota; kingdom Viridiplantae; phylum Streptophyta; class Magnoliopsida; order Arecales; family Arecaceae; genus Elaeis; species Elaeis guineensis. The sequence continues at coordinate 35,031,134 of NC_025996.2, forward strand.
GGCAGAACTTGACATTTATAGATTAAGGACCAATCATAAAGAAGATGAATTATGCTTATGACCGCTGAATGAGGATCAGAAGATTTATGAAGGAATACTCTGTTATTCCTTTCTTTCTAGCAATAGTATTATATTACAGCTGCAACCAACATGAAGGTAGTTTGTTGCAAGTTTTTAGGGAAAGAGCTACATCTTCAATGAGTACAAAGATCCCAAAGGCTTCCAATAAGATGAGTAAGCATTAGCTAGTTACAAAATAAATTCCAAACAGCAAAGGTACAAGAAATATAATTATAAAAATATAATTATAACATCACTGGTTGAACCAGTCTAACTGGTTGACTTGGAAATCGGACAGCTTGCTAGTTCGCTGTCTGGTCTAATTTTAAAATGTTGGTTGAAATATCTAATATAAGTAGGTATAAGTGTAAATAATTATAAACATGTCTCTAGCTATACAAGTTCACACAATCATCAATATTTTTGGTAGGTCGAAAAATTTCCAAAAAGATTGTAGCAATAGAACGAACCAGCAGGTGACACCTCTTCCCACTCAACATCATCATTTTCATCATCCTTCCATTTTGAATGCATTCCAAACTCGATGCTCAGCAGGGGCTTTAGAGACACCTTTTGAAAAGTCAGATGTTGATGCCCTGCTTGTTTCAGATTCTTGTTGCATTTTCTTCAATGCTGCTTCTTGTTCTTTCTACCTTTTTACCAAAGCCTCATATAGACCTTGAGGTATCCTACAAATATTATCAAACTCTAGTTCAACAGTACAAAATTCAATTTCCAGAATATGATTGGTGTTATAGAGAGAGCGAAATTTTAGTCCCATATCGGTTGTTCAGTTAGACTACCTTGCCTTACAAAACTTTGAAACCCTCTAGCCCCTTATGAGGCACCTTTTGATCCACGAAACATGACCCCAAAGGACAAAGCCGTGCAGGTATGCCCAAAGCAAGCAATACCTCACATGCTGTATGGGGCCGCCTTACGCCCACATGACTAGGACATGTTTCGAGAGTCGATCTGACTTTATAAGCCTAGCTGATCGGACCATAACACTGATGGCCTATGCAGATCTCCCTTCAACAGGCAAGGTCCCATGACTAGGGGGCTATTGTTGCGAAGAGAGCAAAATTTTAGTCCCACATTGGTTGTTCAATCTGACCATCTTGTCTTATAAGGCTTCAAAACCCTCCAGCTCCTTATGAGGTGCTTTTTGGCCTACGAAATGCGGCCTCGAAGGACAAAGCTATGCAGGTATGCCCAAAGCCGATAATACCTCACATGCTGGATGGAGCTGCCTTACGTCCATATGGCTACAGATGCATCCCGAGAGCCGGTCCAACCTTATGACCGGATCGTAACAATTGGCAATACAAAAAGACCTCAACATGACTCTTCTTGCTAAAAGGGGTTGGAGGCTCTTGGTTAAATACCAATTGCAACACCTGAAAAAGCTTTATCTCTGCTTTCTGCTTTAAGAAAATCAAGTTCTCAACAAGTTGGAGACCCAAAAGGAACTTTTCCAAACTTAGGAAAGACATTGTTACTTCTCTTCCTTCTTTTTGGAACAGATTAAACTTTCTGGTAAAAAATGAATTGGAGATTCTTTTCTAGAAGGACAAATGGCTTTTAAATCTTCCTTTATGCCAATCTTTTCCACCGGTTTATCAAGCTTGCCATTTGAAATGCGGTACCAGCTCCAAATTCTACAATGCCAGAAACTTTTGGAATCTCAGAGTCAGCTCTAACCTCTCCCCTGCTGCTCACACCGAGTTAAACCAACTTCGAGCAATTCTTGCTGATTGTCGATTTCTAAATTCGAGAGGGCTGAAATGGGAGCCAGCTTCCAAAATTTGGATAATAAGGGCCCCATTGAAAGTCAAGTGCTGCCTTTGGCTTTGCCTACTCAACAAAATCAATACTAGAGACAATTGGTATCGGAAAACTGGTAATTATATTGGTGATTGCATTCTATGTGGTGACCCCTCTGAAACTGTCCATCATCTCTTCCTTTCATGTCTCTTTGCTAGTGGTCTTTGGAAATTCTTTTGTTCTCTTCTTTCATTTCTTATCCCTACTAATGATATGAAGAATCTATTTACCAGCTGGTTACAATCTTTTTTCATCAAGGATCAACAACCAGCCATTCTTATGCTTGTTGCTACTGTAATTTGGAGCTGCTAGCAACAAAGAAATGCCTGTATCTTCTTAAACAATTAAAAACCCGGATGCTGATCTTATTGAAAAAATTGTCAATCTACTAAATGATTGGTCGCTGATATGTGGGGATAAACAGATGCGTAGGTTCATGCAAGTCTGGGGAACAATCAAGCTTGGTTTTAATATCAATCGTGGGACTTTTTCTCGATCAAGGAGGCCTCTTTTGCCTTGAAAATTATTCGGGTTATCTACTTATGACTTACACTCAGTTGATACTGATGCCTCACTTTTGTACTTCAGCTGCCCTTTCTGTTCTTAGGACAATGATGAAGAAAACTGCAGTTTATGAGCCTCCAATGATATCTCTGTGATCTTTTGGCTGCACTGTCTTAGGACTTCTTTCGAGTTCTTATATCTTTCCCAGTAGATTTTCTAGCATTTTGGTAGGGTCCTCTTGTCCATCTTGTTCTTATACACTCTTCCACATTTCTACATGTAATTATTTCACTTTCATAAAATTTTGGTGACTAATGGCTTCCATTATTCTCCACTTCCCTCAAAAAAAAAAATAAAAAATAAAAATAAAAAATAAAGAAAATGGAGAAAAAAGAATATGATTGGCAATAGCTACAAAAATTCAAGCTTCTCTGCTGGCCTGTATACTACTCTGCTCATCGTCTTTCATGTCTTTTGATTTCTTGTCATCAACCGGGCCTCAACCGGGCCCGAACTTCCATCCATTTTTTGTGCTGGCTTGACCTCTCCTCGTTGTTCTTTTGTAACATTCATCCGTTGTTTAATCATCCAAGGAGGCAAAACTTTCATGGATGCAGCTCTAGCATCAGATTCAGTGTCGTCCTCTTCATTTACCTCAACACCAGAAAGAGCAACCTCCACCTGAAAAAAGGCCACAAATAATCATCTAATGAATGGAGAGAAAAAGACATGCCATAAACATGAAGACTCTGAAGCTGCCAATGCCAAGTTAAAAATGGATTCCATTATCCATTCTAACCCAGAAGTTAGGTTTTGATGCAAATTGATGCAGGCTTAGATCAATAGATATGACGTCAGAAATTTGCCTAACAGGTGTTGTAGCTGAACCCATGAGATACCTAAAGGATATCTCATGTGCACTCATAAATTAGCTTTTGTCAATATAATAATAGCATCTGTTGCAGACAAGAATTATGCAAGAGGTGAAAAATAGCAGCAAAAAGGTCAGACAAATTAGGGTATGTAGAATATAATGTATATGTGAAGTAATAGAGAATTCCAAGGATTGAACAAATCATTAAGCAATAGGCCAACAAGCACAACCCTCCACAGGCCACCCTGCATTTGCACTTTTGATAATTAATAATATATGTTTAAAGTGGGAAGTCGAAGAAAATTAAAAAGACAATGAAAAAAAGGCTGCAAGAATGACCAGATGCTTGGGAGAGGATTGCAAAGCCATCACTGTGGAGAATGCAGCCTCACACAACGGCTTTCGCATTCGAAATCAGGCGAGAACGGGAACAATATGTTGGTTCAGCTACCTTCTGATGAAAATAGTCGTATGAGGGCAGAAAAGCTTGTTCGGTGGGAATAAGAAAGCTATTGTTTCGAGGGGATAGGAAGTTCCAGCTTTCTCCTAGAGAGTTAGTGTGATTTTCACACTGAATCGTTCGATTCAGTTTCATAATAAAATATTATTTTTTAAAAAAATTTCGATAAAAGGCTCAAAACGAACTAGCATTGGGTCAGTCCGATCAACCTAAGTCCTGGGGATCACAGTAATAAGATTGTTTTTTTGTATTTTAAGTGGCATATGCAAGAGACAAAGTTAGGCTACTGGAAAACTAAAAAGAAAAATATGGTGTGCATATGATGAATTGAGCAAGTTTTGATGCTCATTGTGGTCTCACCTACGCGTAGAAACAAGCTGAACACGAGCCAAGTCAGGCCTAACTCTAGTTCCACATGTTTTATAATCAAGACAAGCTCAATCTAACTCATTTAAATCCAAGCCAGGTTCGTGCTATTCATGAACAGCTTGTCTAAGAAATCTAGTGAGAATTGAAGTTCATTTATCGGGCAATTATCAAAATAATTATTTATATGGATTATAATAATTAAAATAATATAATACATATTATTTATATATTAATATTTTGTACTAATTTACATCAAGTTCAACTGAGCTAAGCCTAATCTAGCTCGGCTCATTTCTTAGCCGATCAAGGAAAACTAGAGAGCTAACTTATGAATTGTTTGGTCATTTTCCAGCCTTAGTCTCACCAGCACAACCAAATTTAAGTCATATTGAAGAGCATGCATCAATATTTTTTCAGCTAGTATCCGTCAATGTCTCTTAATTTTATAATATAACTAAATACAGCACTACCTGATCGCAGGTTCACAGTTTTTTCCTCAAATTTATACTTTGCATGATTTGCTCCTATCAATGGTCTTTTTAATGTCAATGACCAATTAGAATGGTAAAAAGATGCGGAAGTATATTTGACTGATAATATTTCATCAAAGTGAAATTGCATAGACAGACAAATGCATTGCATATAATGCACATGCACAAACGAACAAGTATCTTTAAGGCTAAAGAGAGTTAAATCCTCCAATTCCAGGAACAAAAAGAGATAAGGTATTTGGATAAATCATTAATTTGAGTTCCATATTCATGCATAAATTTCAGTCTTCTCAATTTTAAATGCTACACGTTCCATCTTCAGCGATGAAAAAGAAAAAAAAAAAAAAAAAAAAAAGCACAATAAGGTAGCAGTAGTATGGTCCCACTTTTTGAAAAAAGAGATTTGAGGATAATACTAAGAGCATGTTTGGTTGAGGAGAATGGGAGTCAGAAATGGAATGAAAATGGGTCTCTCATTCTAACTGTTTGGTTAGGAGGAGTCTCATTCTAGTTTCGATTCTAGGGTAGAATGAGAATGGCTCAATCTGCATAGAACTCAATCCTTATTCTTCTCTATATATTCAAATTTCTATTTCAATTCCGGTTTCGATTCTAATTCCAATCATGAATTAAGTGCTTCGGATGATTTCACCATTCTGATTCCAATTCCAAGTCATTTCGATTTTCATTTCGATTCTGATTATGATTGTAAACCAAACACTCCCTAAGTTTGTCAATAAATTACAAACAAATCTAAAGTAAATTTTGACAAATTTTGAGAAAATCCAAGAAACTTTCACTATAGTCCATTTTCTGTTGACGAGTAATAAAATATTTGACTGACAGAATTAAGGAGGCGCTTGGTTTGCTTCCGAAATCGAAATCAAAATGGCTTGAAATCAGAATCGGAATGACCAAATCCTTCAAAGTGATTGATTTGTGACCAATATAGAAATCAGAATCAGAATTGAAATGAAGATTTAAATTCATAGAGGAGAATAAGAATTGAGTTCTACGTACATTAGGCTATTTCTATTCTATCTCAAAATCAGAATTGAAATAATTTTTTTTTAATTAAAAAATTAAAATAAAAATTATATATTTTTATTTTAATTTCAGATCCACACGCGTTCCAATCAAACATCTCCTAAGTGATTTATCAACTAGCACAGAGATCTGAGGTCAGATGCGTGTCCCATGCAAAACGATTTGGTCTTCCCGCTATTAACAGGGAATCTGCCAAAGGACTGGCTTCCACGTCAACAATGACCACATATCGTTATTTGCACAGTCAGCAGCCATAAATGCTCAACCAATTAAATAAAATAATATTTCTTTCGCAAACTGCTGATTTAAATCAGTTTAGAATCAATAATATATTCATAAAAATTAAAAAATAAAATATTTAAAAATTGAACTAGAAATCTGCCATAATCTCCCAAAACGGTCCTAGTGTGATTGACCATAGAAACTGACATCCAGTTAGTTGCGTTATCCGCCTTTGTATGAATAAGAGATGCGTCGAACGAAAAAAAAGTACGCATCATTCATTAATAGTCTCGTGGAAGGGGATGTGACAAAGCAACTTTTTTTTTTTTATTTGATTAAATCCTAAGTTGTTCAACGTGTAAAATAAGCCCATTTTTTTAATTTGACTAGGTCAATAATTCGGATTATAGTTATGTCACTCACATTCTAGTTCTCAAATAGGTTTACTTTTCCATGTAAAAGTAAATATTACAAATTTAATAAATTGGGGTCATTCATTGTGTACCACAGTTGGAACCATCGTGATATGCCTTTATTAAAACAGACTAGTGGACCATCCATGGCGTTAGATTACATTTATGAGTTTTGTAGTAGAAATCTTGATGTTACAGAGACTACCTGGTAATTTATAATTTAATCTTGAAAATTTTTAAAACGCATCAATCTAAAATAGTTTTGGGATCTGAGCTTCGACAAAGTTACGGAAAATATCAACCTATCTATGGCCGTATACTGGCTTTTAAACCGACAAATTTATACTTATTTATAAAATATTTTCATAAGTACTTTACTTAATTAATTTTTAAAAAAATTTATTTATAAAAATAATATAATTTTTAATTTATTTATCAGATTGATGCAAAAAAGACAAAACATCATTTTGAATGATATTTTATCATCGCCACGTCATCCTCCATTTTCTACGTAGACGACGTCAAAAAAAAAAAAATTAAAATCATCAAATCAAATGGTATTTTTTAAAACACCATATTATTTGATGATTTTAATTTTTCTATCAAAAAAAAGAAAAAAAATGGTAAAAAATAAAAAAATAAAAATTATAATTTTAAATTTATAAAAAAATAAAAATTATAATTTTGATAAAAATAAAAATTATCATTTCAAATTAGTATCCCCATTTCAAATTATATTTTTAAAAAATATCTAAAAAAATTAATGTAAAAAAAATTAAAAATACCATAAAAAAGAATTGAAAAGAAATAGAAATTATAATTTTAAATTTTAAAAAAAATAAAAATTTTAATTTTAATTCAAATAAAAATCATCATAAAAGAAGAAAAAAATCAAAAATAAAAATCATCAAATAAAAAAAAATTACAATCTCCTTTTTAAATTAATATTTAAAAAAAAATATCATAAAAAAAGGAAAAAATGAGAAAAAAATAAAAATTATAATTTTGAATGAATTTTAAAGAATAAAAATTCTAATTTTAATTCAAATAAAAAAATAATTTTAAATTATTTTGTCTTTTTAAAATTAATTTTAAAAAAAACATCTCAAAAAAAATCTTAAAAAATTAAAAAATAAAAAATACCATAAAAAAGAAAAAATGAGAAAGAAGTGAGAAAAAAATAAAAACTATAATTTTAAATTTAAAAAAATAAAAATTTTAATTTTAATTCAAATAAAAAATCACTTCAAATTAATTTTCTTAAAAAAATATGTCAAAAAAAAAATTTAAAAAAAGTACCATAAAAAAATTTAAAAAAATAAGAAAAAAATAAAAATTATAATTTTTAATTTAAAATAAATAAAATTTTTAATTTTAATTAAAATAAAAAATACCATTTCAAATTACTTTCTCCATTTCAACTTATTTTTTTTTAAAAATATTCCAAACAAAGAAGAAAAAAATGAGAAAAAAAATAAAAATTATAATTTTAAATTTTATAAAATAAAAATTCTAATTTTAATTCAAATAAAAAAGATAATTTCAAATTATTTTCTCCATTTAAAATTAATTTTTTAAAAATATCCCAAAGAAAATCTTAAAAAATTAAAAAAATAAAATATACCATAGAAAAAGAAAAATGAGAAATAAATGATAAAAAAATAAAAATTATAATTTTGAATTTAAAAAGAATAAAAATTTTAGTTTTAATTCAAATAAAAAAACATCATTTCAAATTACTTTCCATTTAAAATTAATTTTTTTAAAAAAATATGTCAAAAAAAATAAAAAATTAAAAAAAAAGTGCCATAAAGAAGCCAAAAATTTAAAAAAATAAGAAAAAAAATAAAAATTATAATTTTAAATTTAAAAAAATAAAATTTTTAATTTTAATTAAAATAAAAAATATCATTTCAAATTGCTTTCTCCATTTCAAATTATTTTTTAAAAAAAATATTTCAAACAAAGAAGAAAAAAATAAGAAAAAAATGAGAAAAAATAAAAATTATAATTTTAAATTTTAAAAAATAAAAATTCAAATTTTAATTCAAATAAAAAACATAATTTCAAATTATTTTCTTCATTTAAAATTAATTATTTAAAAAAAATATGTCAAAATTTTTTTTAAAAAATTAAAAAAATAAAAAATATCATAAAAAAAGAAAAATGAGAAAGAAATGAGAAAAAAATAAAAATTATAATTTTAAATTTAAAAAAATAAAAATTTTAATTTTAATTCAAATAAGAAACATCATTTCAAATTACTTTCTTTATTTCAAATTAATTAATTTTTTTTTCCATACCGCACCGTACGTAGCTATTCGTGCCTGTACCAGATCGAGATATACCAGTGCGGTCTGATTCATCTCATAATTAAATTATCTGATATATTATTATTATTTACGTTATAATTTTTATAGCCCTTTTAGTATAACTTTTTTTTCTAATGTTCTGAGACACATTAGAGTATGTGTATCCATATCCACAAAGCATAATATCCGATCATTTGAAATTAAATAATATAAAATAAAATTAATAATTAATAATATTAAATAGAATAAAAATGTCAAGTGTACAAAAATAGTATAATAAAAGTTTCAAAAATACTAAGTACAAATCTAAAAAAGACTAAGTCCCACAAGGACGTCGTGGTGCCCCTGGTCGGTTGGACCTTCTTAGGAAGGTCCTCAACAGCTACTCCTGCTCCTGCTGTGATGGCTCCTCCCCTATATCAGTGGAGGAGGTCTGCTGGTCATGCTGCTCAGGAATAACTGATGCTGTCGGATCATCTACGGACTGAGCGACCCGCTCAACTCTCTCATCTGGATACACGGATCGGCCTCAAAAGAAAGTATCATACTCATGTGGCCAACTGGTACCTGGTGATGTCATCTGGGGATGTAGAAAGAAGAAGGTGCTACCATCTATGGATCAAAAGGCGGTGGCATCTGTGTAGCATCTAGTGATGACATCTGCAGAATATGCGGTGATGGCATATGTAGAACATATGGTGACGGCATATATGTCATATCTAGCGCATCGGCTGCTCCATATCAAGGTGCACAGCTATATGGATCAACACCAATCACCACCAATATTTCGAAACTTGTTCTCTCTATCTCACGCAGTATCTGAATCCGTTCGTCCTTATCAGTCGTAAATAAAGCACGACGAGCGTCCAATACAAGACCTGACATAGAATCAGTCTATAAAATAAAAATAAAATAGTCAATATACTGTAAAATATAAAATAAAAATATAACACAAACAACATAAACTAATTTTTGTAGTCTTACCAAAAGACGCACAGCAAAACTCTCGCCCTCGTATCCAGAAACTGCATATCGAGATTGTCTAATGACTCGCACTGTAATGCTAAAAAATCAAGCCATGTAGTCCTCGGTATATGAACGGCCTCTCAAAATGGGATCACCATGAACAATGTGATCTCGACGTGCATCCCAAATATCGATGTACTCTGCATGTCTGATACGCCAGTCAATACGAGCTCTCCCTCATCGATCAATACGATGAAGTCCCTGGCTGGTATCAAACTGCTCTGGGATGTCCTGAATCTGACCAAACTGCCGCAGGATACGATCGAAAAGATGTCACTCTACCACATCAAAATAAATAAGTGGCACCCTAGTAGTCCATATGTCATGTCCAACTGTACACATCTGTGGCAATATAGCCAATATCTCATATGTATATAGCTCCCACAAAAATTGATAGAGTTAAAATAAAAAAAATTAGTAAGCTAAAATTTTAATAGATTATGAATACTGTAAAATGATATTTGTAAAAAAATTAAATTTATCCGTCTATATGTATCAACTAATGTATCCAACTGGTACCTATAAATCCGTGCCACTCTTGTCGATATGTGATGAACGTTGAATGCAACGTTCCATCTGTTTCACAATCTACTCATGTTAAATAAATTTTATCAAATTTAAAACAGTAAGTTTCAAATAAAAAAAGTAATATTTTTATACCTATATCCCAATGGTCCGTCTAGTCTGAATGGAATATCAGGATCATTCTGCTCTGATGGCATATCGAGCAACTATCGTCGTAATGGACTGATAGTCGGCATACGCTCCCATACCCAAATCTACAAATTTCAAAAAAATCATATATGATATACCCAATGTGAAATATAATTGAATATTAAAAATAAAAATTTTTAATTTACATACCTATAATAATACAAGATAACCACCAATCTCGCTCTGATCAGCATAAGAATCCTGACACATAACTCTGTACAGGCAAGCTAGTACTGCACTGCCCCAACTGAGTCTACGAGCGAAGTCTAAATCCACTAATAATGGCAAAAACATCAATTTCATCTTATTCGATGAAGTATCGGATAACAGGATACCACCTAACAACTGCAGTACCTGACCCCTAACATACTGCTGCACCATCTCCTCTAGTGCATTATCCGCAATATGAAAATATCGATAGTGATCATCCAAACACTCAATCCTGAGTCGTGAATGATCGAAAAAGTGTGCGTCGGGCTCAAACCCTAGCAATCGCAAGCACAAAGCCTGCCACTCCGGAATGGTAAGCATGGGATCAACTCCGATAACTGGATCGCCATCAACTGGTAGTCCAGTAAGGATGCTGACATCCTGTAAAGTGATGGTCGCCTCACCAAATGGAAGATGAAATATGTGTATCTCTAGACGCCATTTCTCAAGCAAAGCAATAATAAGACCAACGTCCATCTTATACGACCAATCTGATATACTCCATAAAATCCAAGATATCGTAAATAATCCAGCACTCTATGTGGGATGTTCTCTGTCCTCCAGAAGTCAGCATCGGATCGTCGTAGACGAAAGTGTCTGGGCTCCTGCAATAAAATATAATAATTAGATAATGTATATGACTTTTCAAAAAAAAATTTAAATAGTAAATAGGATTGGAATGCTTACGCCGCCATCTAAAATAGTCTATGATCGATGGTGCTCCTGCAATGTAAGAATACTGCTGTCTCGAGGACCGGGATACCATGGATCATAAGCCATAATACGCTAATGAATCTAAAATAATGATATTATCACAAGTATATTAAAAAATAAGAAATATGATAGCCATTCATTTTATGAGAAATATATTTTAAACACAATATTGTCACACAATACAATTTAAACACAAAATTCAGTTCATCATGAGGCCACCGTCGGGGGCCGCCGCGGGGCCCACCGCTGGGGGCCACCGCGGGGCCGCCGGGCCCCAACGGTGATGGGCCCCCATGGGGCCCGTCATTGGAGGGCCATCGGGGCCCACTGCCGGGGCCTGCCACCGCGGCCCGTCGTCGGGGCCTGTCGCGGATCGAAATAGAAGGAAGCTGCAGGGTCGCATGAGCCCACCACCGGAGGGCCGCCACGGGAAGGGGAGGAAGAGAAGGGGGGGCTGGCCAAGGGAAGGGGAGAGCCGGGGCCCATCGCGGGGGGCCACCTTCGGGGCCCGTCGGCCCGCCGCCAGCCCTCTATCGCCGGCGGCCAAAGAAAAAGAGGGAGAGAGAGAGAGGAAGAGGGAGAGAAGAGGGAGAGGGAGAGAAGGGGAGGGTCGGGGCCCACCGCGTGGGGCCACCGCTGGGGCGCGCGGGCCCGCCACCGGCCGTCTGTCGCTGGCAGCCAAGGAAAAAGAGGGAGAGAGAGAGAGGAAGAGGGAGAGAAGAGGGAGAGAGAGAGAGAGGAAGAGGGAGAGAAGAGGGGGCCGGCCAAGGGAAGGGGAGGGCTAGGGCCTGCCGCAGAGGGCCGCCACGGCGTGCGGGCCCGCCGTCGGCCATCTGTCACCGGCAGCCAAGGAAAAAGAGAGAGAGAGAGGAAGAGGGAGAGAAGAGGGAGAGAGAGGTAGAGGGGGAGAAGAGTGGGCCGGCCAAGGAAAGGGGAGGGCCGGGGCCCGTCGCGGGGGGCCGCCATCGGGGCGCGTGGGCCCGCCAGCGGCCCTCTATCGCCGGCGAACAAGGAAAAAGAGGGAGAGAGAGAGAGGAAGAGGGAGAGAGAGAAAAAGAGGAAAGAGAGAGGAGGGAGCTCACCGCCGTTGGGAGATCGCCGCCGTGCCGTCGGAGAGGAGAAAATGCCGGAGAAGAGGGAGAGAGGTTTTTTTTTTTTTGGATTTTATGATTCAAAAACACCAAAAGGAATGGCGAAAATGCCATTCCCTTTGGCATTTTCTTTCAATTTTTTTCTTTTTTTATTATATTTTTTTCTTTTTTTAAATTTTTTTAGTTATTTTTATGTGATTTTTTAATAAATAAAATTAATTTAAAATGGGGATAGTAATTTGAAATGATAATTTTTTATTTGAATTAAAGTTAATTTTTTTTAATTTATAATTATAATTTTTATTTTTTTACCATTTTTTCTCTTTTTATTTACTTCTTTTATGGTAATTAAAATTTTTATAATTTAAAATTTTAATTTTAATTTTCTCCCATTTTTACCCTTTTTGGTATTTTTTTAGGTATTTTTTTCCTTTGTTTGGAATACTTTTTAAAAAATTAAATTTAAATTAATTTAGTAATTTGAAATGATATTTTTTATTTGAATAATAATTATAATTTTTATTTTTTAAAATTAAAAATATAATTTTTATTTTTGAATTAGAATTACAATTTCTATTTTTCTTTAATTCAATTCTTTTCCTTTTTTTATGGTGTTTTTTATTTTTTTACATCAATTTTTTTTTCCAGATATTTTTTTAAAAATAATTTAAAATGGAGAAAGCAATTTGAAATGATATTTTTATTTGAATTAAAGTTAAAATTTTTATTTTTTTTAAAATTTCAATTTATAATTTATAATTTTTTCACATTTTCTCCCTTTTTTTCACTTTTTTTATGGCATTTTTTCTTTTATTTTTTAAATTCAAATTAAAATTTTAATTTTTTTTGTAATTTAAAATTTTAATTTTAATTTTTTCCCATTTTTATCATTTTTTTCTATTTTTATGAAATTTTTTTATGTATTTTTTCATTTGTTTGAAATATTTTTTAAATAAATTAATTTGAAATGGGGAAAGTAATTTGAAATGATGTTTTCTATTTTAATTAAAATTAAAAATTTTATTTCTTTTAAATTTAAAATTATAATTTTTTATTTTTTTCCTATTTTTTAAATTTTTAACTTTTTTATGGCATTTTTTATTTTTTTTAACATCTTTTTTTAAAAATATTAATTTGAAATGGGAAAAATAATTTGAAATGATATTTTTTATTTGAATTAAAATTAAAATTTTTATTTTTTTTAAATTTAAATTTAAAATTTTTATTTTTTTCTCATTTTTTTCTTCTTTTTTCTTTTTTATGTTATTTTTTATTTTTTAAATTTTTTAAGATTTTTTTAGATATTTTTTTTAAAAATTAATTTTAAATAGAGAAAATAATCTAAAATTATCTTTTTTATTTGAATTAAATTTAATTTTTTTTTAAACTCATTCAAAATTATAATTTTTATTTTTTTCTCATTTTTTTCTTTTTTATGATATTTTTTTAAAAAAATTAATTTGAAAAGGAGATTGTAATTTGAAATGATGATTTTTATTTGAATTAAAATTAAAATTTTTTATTTTCTTAAAATTTATAATTATAATTTCTATTTCTTTTCAATTTTTTATGATATTTTTAATTTTTTTTTACAACAATTTTTTCAGATATTTTGTTAAAAAGATAATTTAAAATGGGGATACTAATTTGAAATGATAATTTTTATTTTTATCAAAATTATAATTTTTATTTTTTTTATAAAATTAAATTTATAATTTTTATTTTTTTTCATTTTATTCTATTTTTTCTCCTTTTTTGAGAGAAAAATTAAAATCGCCAAATAATATGGTATTTTTTAAAACACCATTTGGAATGGCGTTTTAAAAAATGCCATTTGATTTGGCAGTTTTAAATTTTTTTTTTGGCGTCGTCTACGTGAAAAATAGTGAAAAAAGTAGGTGACGTGGTGATGATAAAATGCTATTCAAAATAGTGTTTCATCCCTTTTACATCGATCCGATAAATAAGTTAAAAATTAAATTATTTTTATAAATATTTTTTTAAAAATTAATTAGGTAAAGCACTCATGTTTTCATTCCTTTTACAGGTCAAAGTGCAAGTCGTTGACAAATGGTGCTTCTCATTCTCTCTTTCTTCGTTCTGCTTCCATTAGCGGGAGTCCTTTGAAAAAAAAAAATCTATTACAAAAATTTTAGTTTACTTTAACTATACTTCTAAATCTATGAGATCAGAAACACGGCACGCCAAGAAGCCCTCTCAGGATTATTGGCCCCAGTAATCTCACCAGACGATTTCTATCCCCTTCTTTACCCCTCCTTACTTGAACAGTTGAAATAAATTGGTCTAACAACAAAGGCAGAAAACAAATCCTGAAATAGCAATCATTTTTGTTTTAAAAAAAATTCACTGTTGATTAGAATAAAATGACAATTTGAAACTCAGTTCAAGGAAAAATTTATATGCATACAGTAGTATGACTTGATAATAAAGGGTACTGGATTGATTTACTTTCTATTTGGTAAGAAGGATGGACTGAAAGAAGGATGAATGGAAGAGAAGATGGATGAAAAATAGATGAAGGAGAGGACGGATGGAGGAGAGGATGGATGGATGAGGAAAGGATAGATGAAAAAATAGATGGAGAAGAGGACGGATGGAAAATCCATCCATCCGCTCATGTGTTTGGTGAAACATAGAAGAATGGATGAAAATATTTTTTTTCTCTATTTGATATAGGAGGAATTAGAAAAAGGATAGATAATATTTATATAACATTTTTATTAAACTATTCTTTGATAAAAATATTATTATTATCAATCTATAATATTTATTTATACTAAAGAAGTAAACTATATATAGACTTACAATCTTTATAATATATAATTACATAAAAAATTATATAAATATTTAATTTAATACATAATTTTATAAATTAATTATTTATAAATTAATTATATAAATAATTAATTAATTTATAATTTAATTTAAATAATTAATTAATATTATATAAAAAGTTAATTATAAAATAGTAAATATTAATCAAGAAATAGAAGGTAATTTAATTATTTAATTATAATTATGAAAGTTATATATTAAAATTTAAATAATGACTAATAAAATTTAATAGTATATGATTAATAGTATATATAAAAATATATATAAATAATATGAATGAAAAAATGAAGAAGTATTATAATTTTATCAAAAAAAATAATGAGAGATAATTTTGTCAATATAAAAATTCATCTTTCAATGTTCCATCCATCTTTTCTTCATCCTCTCAATTTGAGAGAATACAAATTAGTGGGTCAGAATGAATGGACAACCTTCTATTTTTTATTTTTTTATTTTATAATTTTTTGAATCAAATGATGAACTGAGATTATCTATTTTTTTAATTTTATTCATTAATTTTCTCATGATCTCAACTAAATATAAGATAAGAATCAAAATTTTTATTTTTTTTTTAGTCACGAAAGCGAGAAAAAAAAAAACATTCACCAAGTGGCAGCATTGCCGCTGGACCCCAGCTCTTCGTGGAAAGTTCACCAATATCTCCACAGCCAGCATGGTGCAAGCTTCATCCGTGTCATGTGGGCCACCATTCCACACGTCATTTACTGTAGAAAGCTCACCAATTGCTGGTGCGCTATCAACTTTGACTTATAAGAGAATAAAATAGCAATACGGGGGGCACGGAATTCTTGCGCTTTTCAGAGAACGTGGTTAGGATTGACTATTTTTGACACCATATAAAATAGTTTTAAAAAATATAGACACAGATTAGACTTATAAGAATTCAGATTGAAAATGATTGATTACAATCCACAAAATTTATGCGGATTCGTGGATCAATTCATGAATCCGAATCCAATCCATCTAATTTATTTAATATTTTTATAAAAAAATTAAAAAATAAAATTATATTTGAAAAGTTTTAAGGTAACATAGTGTTTGTTATGTTTTTAAAAAAAACATATATAATTTTAATATTGTGTAACCACTATTTATGCCTTTCATAATTATATCAGTATAGATGAATAAATTTTTCATGTTATTTTATTGTCAGTTGTATACTTATATTATTATATTATTTATATTATTATTAAATTTATTGAAATAGATATTTTTTAATAATTTTATAATCATATTGTTGGTGCAGAATTCCGCCGATACCGGAGAAGCTGGAGTTGAGGGGATCGCGGCCGCCGTCAGGACCTGCAAAGAAAGTCTAAAGCGGAGTTGGGGGTGCTCCGACAAGACCCTCCGATGCTCAAGTCAGTACTCTGCCTCAACAGAAATGGAGCACTTGAATGGAATTTTAGCAGAGTTTCGAGATAGAGTTTAGAGTTTAGAGGAGAACGTATCTGGGGGGTCTCTTTTATAGATGGGAGAGCGTAACCGATTGACAGTGACGTCCGTAACTGCCTGGTAGTGGGCCGTTCGGGGCCACATGAAATTTGTTACGGAGAGTAGAGTGGTGTCTATTGTCGCGACTTGCCAGAGAGTGGTGGGACCACGTGGCGTTTGTTATAGAGAGTGGAGTAGTGTCCGTTGTCGCGACTTGCCAGAGAGTGGTGGGACCACGTGGCGTTTGTTACAGAGAGTGGAGTGGTGTTCGTTGTCGCGGCTTGTCGGGGAGTTCGGGCCGGACGGCTGAAGCTCGGTTGGGATGTCTGGTGGAGCGGAATAGCTCTCTGTCTCAGCAATCTAAGAGAAGGTCGGATGTCTCTGAGGTTGCTGATGGGTTAACTGTGGTTGGGTGCTGTTGGTGCTGCAAACGAAAGTCATCTGCTGGAGAAGCCCGAACGAAAACTTTCTATTGGAGAAATCCGGCTGGAGTCCGATTGCTAGAGAAGTCCGTTTGGAATTTGTCTAATGTAGAAGCTTGTCTGAAGACTGTCCGCTGGAGAGGTTCGGTTGCATGAGAAATCCGACAGAAGGTCGACCGATAGCGAAATTCGGAAGGCATTGTGGAGGTTCATCTGGAATCCATCCACTGTAGAAGTTCGGACGGAGTCCGGTTCTTGTAGGAATTCGAAAGGAGGTCGCTTACTGTAGAAGCTTGGATGGAGATCGGTTGCCATGGAAGTCCGGATGGAGACCGCTCATTGTAGAAGCTCGGATGAAGTCTGCTTGCAATAGAAGTTCGGAGTAGAAATCCGACTGCTGGAGCCCGTCCATTGTAGAAGTTTGTCTGGAATCCATCCGCTGCAGAAGTTCGGACGGAGTCCGGTTCTTGTAGGAGCTCGGATGAAATTCGGAAGGCGGTCGACCACCGTAGAAATTTGGATGGAGTTTGGCTACTGTAGAAGTCCTGCTGCTGGAGAAGCTCGGACATTGACGAAGTCCGGAAGAAGCTCGGAGTATAGTCGATCGTGACAGGAGGAAGTCTGGAAGAGATTCGTAGAGTAGTCGATCACTGTAGAAAATCGACTGATAATGAAGCCCAGAGAGTATTTGAAGCGGTCCGATAGATGAATGAAGGAGCTCATTATTGGAGAAGTCCGGATGGCACGATAGGAGTTCGTCCGTTGGAGGAATCTGGAGGACACTGTGGAAGGTCGACTGCTGGAGGAGTCCGGATGGTACTGTGGAAGCTCGGACGGCCGGGAGAGTTCAGAAAGACGCCACACAAGGTTGGAAGCCGGAAGAGTCCTGGGAGGGTTGGCCTCTTACGAACTTTGGCTGGGGTTATTTTATACCCAACACTAGTCTCCCTACTTCCGAGTTTGGATTTCGAATGAAGGAAGTACAGAGAAATTTTCATAGCCAAAGTTGCCCCTCTCAATTTTTATACTCAGTTGTTTCTAGATATTTTGGCGTTTGGCGCGCCAGTGCTGGAGTCTTTTCAAATCGAGGCGATCCGAAAAGATTTTTTCAGAATTTTTGTTGGAGTGTTGCTCCAGGTACGGTGCAATAATGATTCTGTCAGTCGTCAGCCGTCTGCCATGACGAGTGGGACACGCGGTGGTTGTAGATCGGCCAAAGGAGATCTGCAATCATTATTGCGCCGGACCTTGTTGTCTATTTAAACCCATCCCCCTCCTTCAGGGATTTCACTTTGCCTGAGATTTTTCTTCGGTCCCCTCTTCTTCTCCGAGAGCTTCGTCCTCCTCCAGCATCCCTCTCGACCTTAGGCGCCCTTCAGGTTATCCTCCATCGCCCTCGCTGCCCTTCTGCATCTCTCGGACCAGCCTAGGTTAGTTCTGGAACCCTTCTTTTTCTTGTTGTTCTTTCATTTTTCCTCCTTTGCATTCTGCCCGTTCGATTTTTCCACGAGCGCTTGTTTTTTATTTTTTCTATTTTTTTTAAGATTTTTTGGGATTTTCACTTGATTCAAAATGTCCTCCAATACTTCCTCCTCTAGCAGTTCTAGAAGTTCGTCCATTCCAGCACCCCAAAATCCTAGTTCTGTAGATGGACCTCGTCCGGTCTTTGTACCAGACACCATTCCTAGCTCTCTAACTTCGGACGAACTCTCGCTGATTAAGATTCAGTACGGGATTCCTCCGGAGTATGAGCTTGAGCTTTCCGGGCCAACTGACCAGGCTAGCGCCTCTCCCCCTGGCCGCTTCTGCTTATACTAGGAAGCTTTCCGCATCGGGCTTCGACTTCCACTTCTACTTTTTGTTGTTACTCTTTTTCGCTTTTTAAATATTTCTCTAGTTTCTGTAGCGCCGAACTCCTTTAGGTTTCTGATAGGATTTCTTTCTCTCTATCGTTTAGCTAAAGTCCGGCCGACTCTTTCCTTGTTTAGAAATTTCTATACCTTCAAGCGTCATCCTTCAGCAAAGGACTGATGGTACTTCTTCTCCCAGTTCGGTAGAAAGGGATTGCTGAAAGGTGCCCCCTCTTCTATCCACAACTGGAAGGAGAAGTACTTCTACGTCTGATGCCCGACCCTGATGCTGGGGTTGCCCCCCTGGGGCTCCCTGAGGGACTCCGTCCGCCGGGCTTCTATTCTGGGAAAGGATGACCTTGAAGCCTTCAATAAACTTAAGGCTTATCTAGCTCCTCTCCTCTCTGACCTTTTGAAGGAGCAACTTTTATTTAATGTCGGCTTGAACCCTCTCAATCCTGCCGGTATTTATTTATTTTTTTCTTTCTCAAGTCATTCGCTGCTTCCTCTTTCTCTTATTCTTTTTCTAAGCTGTGTCGATTTTCTTTCATTGCAGATATGGATGCAGACGTGGTTCGGATGCTAGCCAAGGGTCTCAAGGCCCACAAGAGGAAGGGCGCCGCAACTTCTGGGTCGGCGAAGAAAGCGAGGGTAGGGGAGACGAGTTCGGCCGTGCCTGCCCAGGCGGCCATTGCCATTGATGCCCCCTCCGACATCGAGCCTGCAGTCCCCCGAGCTTCTTCAAGAAGCCCCCCGGTCGAGGTTTCCGCTCCAAAGTCTCGTCCCGAGGAGGTGCCGGGGGCCGAAAGGAGGAGAAGGAAGAAGACGGTGGTCCGCAAGATCCGCAGCAGCAGGGCTGCCATCGAAAGGTCCACCGGCTCCAAAGAGGATCCGGGGGAGAATTCCTTCAACAACAGGGATTTAATAAAAAGGTTGGTCGATGGGTGCGTCTTGCCCGAGATCGTCCACAGGATCGTCCATGCTGATCCTGAATAGCGGGTCTGGGACTCTCTGGGGTCCTTTTTTGAGGTAGGCCGATTTACTTTTTTCTTTCTTTCGCTTCTTTACTTAGCTTATCCTTTAGCTTTCATATTGACTTCCTGGCTGTTCTTGTAGATTGGACACTAGCTCATCGCCAACATCGAGGCGATGAATAATGCCAAGAAGGAAGCAGCCCAGGCGGAGGAAGGTCGCCAAGCTGAAGCTACCCGTCTCAAGGAGAAGGTCGCCGAAGTTACGAGTCTCCAAGAGGCGCTGCAGAAGGAGGAACAAATCTCGGCAGATCTGAAGGCCACCCTGGAGGAGGAAAGAAAGAAGGCAGAGGCTGAGGTCTTCAAGCTGAAGGAGCAGATCCTGACTCTAGTCTCAGAGGCACGGGCCCAAGCAGTGGAGGAGTTCAAGACCTCCTCCGAGATGAGGGATCTGAACATCCAGTTCGATCAGGCCGCCTTCATCAAAGGCTTCGAGCTTTGTCAGGAGAAGGTGGTCGGAAAGTTTCTCGAACTCGACCTCGACTTCCTGGATGAAGCGTCCGACGATGAAGTCGGACCTTCCGAAGCCGCTGTCGGTCTCCCTCCAGTCGGGACCTCTTCGACTGCCGCAGCTGCCGCGACCGACCTTCCGGGGGTGTCGAGCTCCTCCACTTCTGCTCTAGAGGTTCGAAACCTCTAATTTTGTACTTTTTCTTTGTTGTGATTTTTTCTCTTTCTCTTGTACTTAAGAACTATTTAATCAATAAAATCAGATTCTTCTTTACAGAGAGCTCCTTTTTCTTACTCTACTTCTTTTTCTTCTCTTTTTTATTTTTTGCACTGATTTGCATTGTGACGCTCTTATTTTCCGATAATAGTGCCCTGTCGAAGCTCTTCTCCTACCGCAGGGGATCCTTTGAAGTCCATGATCCGAGATCTGAGAAGAAAAGTTCGTCACCTAACAAAAAAATCAAAGAAGATGGATGACGAACTTCACAGATTGAGGAAGAGCCATTCGGAAGCCACCGCGGAGGTTAATCACCTTCGGAACCTCCACAAAAAGGACTTCATGGACTACACCCGGAAGAAGGCCGACTTTATGAAGGAGCTTGAAGAACTCCAGAAATGCGCCAGCTACCGATCTTGGACTCAGGCTTCCAAGATCAGATCCCTCGAGGTCGAGCTGGTAGCCGCACGGGAGAAGATCGGTCAATTGAAAGGGAGCCGTCCTGGCTTACAACTCAGGCCGACCATGATCGAGACTGGTCGAAGAAATTCTCTGACCTCCAGAAGCAGCTACAGGATGTCGAGGTAAATTACAACGCCTACTGAGTCAGCTAGTGTGGACAAGTAGACGACTACAAAGGAGGCTCAAGATGGCGACCGATGAGGTTGCTTGCCTTCAGAAGCAGTTGTTCGAAAGAGCCCAGGCCGTTTCGGTTCCAGGCTCCGACGAGCTCCGCTCCTTGAGGGGGACCATGGAAGAACTGTCCGTGGCCCTTGGACAGGAGAAGGCCGAATTGCAGCGGCTGAAAATTCAGCTGGCCTATGAGCAACAGGCGATCAAGGATGCCAAATGGAGTCTGAAGTTCTGAGGAAGAGGCTTCGAGAATCGAAGGGCGAAAGCCGGCGGTTTCACCAAATGTATCGGAGATGCTGTTAAGAAAGAAGGAACTGGAAGAAGAAGTTGAGAGTTAAAGCAATCCCTGACAATGGCTGGAATCGAGAGTTCGAAGTCAGAAGAAGTCGAGCTTCTTTAGACTTTTTTACCTTTTGTTCCATGTATTCTTTTCTTTTCTTGTTGTTTCTTTTTTTTTTTTTGGCCTTCAAAGGCTTTTGTAATGCATTCTTTACTAATGAAATAAAATAAAATTTTCTCATCACCTTGTATACTATTGCTCTGAGTTGTCATTTACCAAGCTTCTCTTGTCTTTTGTCTTGTTCGATATCGACGTTGTCTGAAGGTTCCTGATCATCGCCGTGTTGATTCGCCCTTTTTGTTCATGACCGAAGATCTTTTCGAGGCCATTCAAGTTTGACACTTTCTCTCGGTGTTCGAGCTTGGGGTCCGAACTTCTCATTACTTTGAGGAAGTCTATTTTCTTCTGCTAGTGTTGGGTTCTCCCTTAGAGACTGAGGATCTTTGACAAGAGTTTTCTTCCTCATTGAGATGAGGTCCTTTGTGTCTTAGATGTAGTTCATTTTTTTTTATCTCTGGTGTAGCTCATCGCTTTCCCTTTTTCTCTCCCCTTTTCTTTATGTTTAGGCGAGGATTTTTCCTCTGCTTCTAACGGGTTGTAGGGGTGTAGAGGAGCTGCTGAGGGGGCTTTTCTCCTCATCCGATCTTAAATGACCAGATCTTCGTTTGTGTCAGAATGAGATTCTCCTCCTATTTCTGACACAATCAATTTCAGCTCATGTTAGGATGAGGTTTTCCTCCTGTTCCTAACAGGGCTGTGGGGCACATAAGGGTCATTGCGAGGGCCTCTCCCCCCATCCGATCTCTTAATAATCGGATCTTCGACTTGGCTCATGTTAGGATGAAGTTCTCCTCCTGTTCCTAACATGACTGTGGGGGTGCATAAGGGCCGTTGCAAGGGCCTCTTTCTCCATCCAGTCTCTAAATAACCGGGCCTTCGACCTTGCTCATGTTAGGACGAGGTTCTCCTCCTGTTCCTAACATGACTGTGGGGACGCATAAAGGCCGTTGCAAGGGTCTCTCCCCCCATCTGATCTCTAAATAATCGGACCTTTGACCTTGCTCATGTTAGGATGAGGTTCTCCTCCTGTTCCTATAATGGTATGGGGGTGCATAAGGGCCGTTGCAAGGGCCTCTTCCCCCATCCGGTCTCTAAATAATCGGACCTTCATTTGTGTCGGGATAAGATTCTCCTCTTGTTCCTGACACGCTTAATTTCGATTGTCTGAAGGAGCTACTCCCTGTCGTTATAAGCTCATGCCAAAAGAAAAGACATGCGAATATGAAACTTTTATTTAAGTCAAAGTTATCGATAATACATTCATAAATTTTTCGAATTTCATGGTTGTGGAAGGTCTGCTCCTCTGAGCTCTTTAGATAGTATATTTCGGGCCGGACTACCTCCCTGACTTCATACAGGCCTTCCCAGTTCGGGGCAAGTTTTTCTTGGTTCTGAGTTTGTGAAACAGCAGCTCGCCGAAGTACTAAGTCTCCCACTCTGAAGGTTTGCTCTTGACCTGGGAGTTGTAGTAGTGGGCTGCTTTCTGCTTATAGGCTGCCATCCGAACTTGAACTGTCTCCCGCTTTTCTTCCAACAAGTCGAGGTTGGCCTTGAGATCCTGTGAGTTGCACTGCTCGTCGATATCATGATTCGCGCCGACGGAAGCTTGAGTTCAATCGGGATAACGACTTCTGTTCCAAAGGCTAAGGCAAAGGGGTCTCCCCCGTGGGTAGTCTTTGGGTAGTTCGGTATGCCCATAATACATGATAAAGCACGTCTGTTCAAGTTTCCTTTGCTTTTTCAAGTCTCACCTTGATTTCTTGCAACAGAGTCCTGTTAGTCATCTTAGCTTCACCGTTTGCCCGCGGATGGGCTACTGACGTGAAGTTATGGGAGATGTTTAAGTCCTCACAAAATTCGACAAATCTTGCTCCAGCAAATTGTCATCCATTATCAGTAATGAGTGTTCTGGATAAGCCGAACCTACAAACGATTGACTTCCAGATGAAGTCCTGCACTTTAGCTTCTGTGATTTTCGTCAAAGGTTCGGCTTCGACCCACTTAGTGAAGTAGTCAATTGCCACTAGGAGGAACTTTCACTGCCCGGATGCCATGAAAAAAGGTCCAAGGATATCCATCCCCCATTGTGCAAACGACCATGGGGCACTCAAGGGTGTAAGTTCGGAGGCGGGCTGTCTTTGGATATTCGCATATCTCTGACACCGATCATACTTTCTGACATATTCAATAGAGTCGTGGTACATTGTAGGC
This sequence comes from Elaeis guineensis, assembly GCF_000442705.2. Lineage (NCBI taxonomy): Eukaryota > Viridiplantae > Streptophyta > Magnoliopsida > Arecales > Arecaceae > Elaeis > Elaeis guineensis. The sequence goes on from NC_025996.2 coordinate 35,054,993, forward strand.
CAGTAATAACCTTATCGGAGCAGTTTGTAGGATAAAGATATGACCCCTAGGTGACTTCCGCAGACTCCTTTATGTACCTCCCACAAGGCAAAGTCGGCTTCAGAAGGTCGGAGATATTTCAGGAGGGACAAAGAGTACGACCTCTTGTACAGCTTGCCCTCATAAAGGATATACCGGGAGGCCTGATTTCTAAGCTTCCGAGCTTCTTTTGCATGAGGAAGAACCGTCTTTGAGGTATGCAACCAGTGGTCAATCCAGTTG